>NW_025368842.1:0-7963 GCF_016433145.1 Gracilinanus agilis | reverse complement strand
ATATATATATATATATACATATAAATCCCTTTTAAAAAGGCAATCCAATGTTAATTGGTTAAATAGGAATGAAATGCTAGCCACTTGGCTTCAAAAATAGAGGGAACAGTGAGGGAGAGGTTAAG
Organism: Gracilinanus agilis; assembly: GCF_016433145.1. Classification (NCBI taxonomy): domain Eukaryota; kingdom Metazoa; phylum Chordata; class Mammalia; order Didelphimorphia; family Didelphidae; genus Gracilinanus; species Gracilinanus agilis. The sequence continues at coordinate 7,838 of NW_025368842.1, read as the reverse complement.
CCAGTGGTAGAGAAGAAAGACTCTTCAATCCCCTCAGGTTACTAGAGAACCCTGTAGATAGATTAATATATGACAGACATTTTTCTCAGACATTGGGGCCAAAGCAATCATCTGACACTACTTCAATCCATTCTCCACTGAGCTGCAAAAGTTTTATTTTGTTTTCCTAATGATCTGAACAAATAACTTCCCTACCAAATAACCTTTAATGGCTTCTTCTTACCACTAGCATCAAATATAAAGCCTTCTGCCTGTCATTTAAAAAATTTCACAACCTGTTCCATTCATACCTTTCTAAGGTTCTTACTTTCAATGTCCCTCCCCATGCTCTATAATCCAGCTAATACTTCTATACTTGTTCCTCATACACAATATTCCCTTATCCTCTTTCCATGCTCTTGCACTATCTATCTTCCATGCTTGGGATTTTCTCCCTCTTTATTTTTCCCTCTTGATTTCCCTTAATTTCATCAATACTAAGTTTAAATACTACCTTTTGAAGGAAGATCCTCACTTCCTGCACCCTTACCATAGCTGTTAGTGCAGTTGAAATTATCTATGAGATTACCTTCCCTAAAATGGAGTCACAAAGAGTCAATATTATTGAAACAAGTGTGTATATATCTCACGTGGACCTAGTTATTTATAGATTATATGACCCATTAGAATATGATGTGCTTCTAGAGGGCAGGAACTTTCTATTTTTCCTTTTTTCCTTAGGGGTTAGTATAGTGCCTGACATATATTAAGTGCTTAGTTAATGATTGTTGCCTTACTGACATTCCCTCATTATGAGCCCCTTTTGCCTCTATACATCTTGACTTAAAACTAGAAAAAAAATTTACTTGTCATTTCAAGTGCTGATTCTCCTAACCACCTAATATATTCCAAAGTTCAAGTCAAGAATCTTCTTCCCTTTGTGTTTTTCTTTCGTGTTCATAATTTTTATGTTTCTATGCATTCCTACTGCTATGTGCTTAGTCCAGCTTCTCATCCTAATATACACACATACTGTATGTGTAGATGTATGACTCTGGCCACATATATAATGCATCTATTTATCTACACATCTATGTCTGTCTGTGTGTCTGTCTATGTGTCTATGTCTGTCTGTCTATCTATCTATCTATCTATCTATCTATCTATCTATCTATCTATCTATCTATCTATTTCTGTCTGCCTACCTTTTTATCTTTATCTTAATGTATTTATAAACACATATATCTAAATTTATGAATACACATACATATTGTAAAGGATAATTTAATTAAACAGCTTCAAGCAACTTCAGTGTTCATTGTTTTATGCTTCTTTATAACTCTATATCATCTACATGTAATCCCATGAGATATTCAGATTTTAATGATAAATTGTAAGTAATAATCCTGGTTATCTAAAAATAAACAACTATGTATGAGAATCAATAATAAATAATCAGATCATGATTTAAAATTTAAAATAAAAAATGTAGTGCCTTGCAAAATATCCTTGCTAAGGGGAAGGATATTTACTTATGCCATCACTGCCCTAGAATGTGTTCAGATGTTTTGGAAGCTGTGGATTTATGATATTTCAATTGGCTTTGAAACTACAGAATAACTTTGGCCATCTTTACTTTCTCCATATATGGAACAGATGCTTAAGTTATCTGCCCCTCCTAGAAATAAAATAAGAAAATAAGCAAAAAAGCCAGCTTGAGGTAAATAAAATTGTAATTGCCCTACTTTCAAATAAGAAAGAAGTAGTTGACTAACCCCTACATTCTTGGGAGGGAGGGGTTGTTTGTGTAATCTGGCTCTTTTTCCTAAAGTATAAATACCTGCTAAATGATAAGGTTCAGGGTCTCAAGCTATACTGTTTGTGCCCACAGACCATGAATCTTTGTGATTCATGTATTTACAATAAATTCAGTTATGCTCAGAAGATCTCTCCCAGTATTTTTCTTTTTTAATATATAGCTATGTATCCATGCATATATGTATATGCACATGCATACTTACACAAATAACTATCACTTGCATATGCCAAACGTAGTTTATAAATTACTTGTGATAGCTATATAGAGCCTTGAAAAGCAGGCAATGGAATTTAGATTTCTAAAATGGAACATGTAAAGTCCTTAGTACTTTTAGAAGTAGGGAAGGCCATCACATTTTAGGAAGATTTATTTGACTTGGAGCTCAAGAAGAATAGGAAAAGGAGAAAGTGGAGTTAGGGAAAATAATTAGAAGACTGATATATCAATCTATGGCTGAATATGTAGATCTAGGAATCAGCTGAATAGTAAATATAATTGTGCCCTTAGGAGCTGATAAGATGACTAGATGAGGTGTAATATAGACAGAAAACAGAAGAGAGCCCTAGACAAAAGGTTCAGGGTCTGTGGGCTGAGGATCACCATGACTAAATGGTTATGAAGACTTTATGAATTTCTCAAAATGTCCTACATATCAAATAAGTTCCAGGAAGTTTGCTATTTATCCTTAACATTAAAGAGAGTAGAGTATGCTTGGAGATTATTGAATGGACTGATCAGTTCATGAGGATAGAGTTTTGATACAGATGGCTAATAACTCCGGGAAGAATTTTTTTTGTTTTTTCCTGAATACATACATTTCTCTCCATATTATATTTTAGGACATACATACATACATAAACACACACACACATATATATATGTGTACATATATATGTATGTATATATATACACTCATATACATACGCACACATTTATTTACTTATTTATTGTTGTCCTATTTGATATACTGGACCTCTTCTAAAAATGAATGGAAATGTTCTTAACATGGAGGTTGGGGGGCGCAGCAGTAGGATGGAAGAAGAATCATATTGAGTTGGGAGTCCAGGAGGAGAATCACAAACCTAGGTTGATTACTGTTCAAATAGATATTGGTTGTGAAAGTGACACTTTTCTATCTTCTTTCTTCCTATCTGATGGATCAATATAAAAAGATTTTGTATACTTTTACATCATGAAAAAATTCATTTCAGTCTATGTTTATTAAGGTAGGTGCTGAAAATGAAAGATAAAGAATATATTGCTATTGTCCTCATGGAGTGTAATCTAAAAGGGGACAACATAGACATCAACAATTGTAATGCAAAATAGTCCATGATAAGTATGTAAGACAAAGACAAAATAGTCCTGGGAAGCATAACAATAAAAAAAACTTATTTTCACCTGGAGAAAATTAAGGGAACACTTCATTGAGGAGGTAGAATTTGAATTGATAGTTAAAGTTTGGAAAGATTTCAACAGGCAGAGAAGGCCACCTAAGGAAAGCCCCTTATGAAGAAATACTAAGGGGAGGAATGATTTTTAAATGACTCAGATTTTAACTGGTGATAACTGGAAGAACAGTGGTACCACCCTACATGGGAGATGTAATATGACAGAAAAATAGTGTGGGAGCACAGAGTACATGAAGAAGAGTACTCTGTAATCATCCTAGAAAGATAAGTTGAAACCAGATTGTCAACGGCTTTAACTTCTAAACAGTTTTGGATTTTATCCTGGAGGTAACAGGAAAAACTCCTGAAATTACTTGAGCATTGAGTGGCAAGATTAGAACTTTTTAAGTTTAAGTTTAAGATTAGAACTGTGTTTAAGGGATATTAGTTTTTCAGCTTCCTAGAGGATAGTTTGGAGAGGGTAGAAACTAGAATGAGAGTGAAAGGTTAGTTACTAATAAATCTAAGAAAACTAGTAAGGAGGAGGCCGAATTGACTGGCTATGATAGGGGAAAGAATGACATATTTTCTTTTGGGCAAAGATTGTCTATTAGTTCTGCTAATATGTTTGGAGCCAGAAGAGTCCGAAAAAGAACTTGGTGAGAAATTTAAACAGAAAAGGGAAGTTAGAATGAATAAAGCATTTTTAAAACTCTTACTTTATGAAAATCATTGTGCTAAGTGCTGAGGATTGTAGTATACAGAATTGGGGTCATATAGTTTTTTCTAGCTTTGGCTGAGTTCCAAAAGCTGTTAGAGGTTTAGAATCTTGAGGAAAAGCAGTTGGCTGGATCTTCCATGGACGGAGGTTGTGAATGAGCTGAGCTGTCTCTGACCTAACTTTAATATTGAAATTTAGCCTAGCTTTGATATATTTACTTAAGAAATTATTATTTTAGATAAACCCTTTATATCTTCCTTTCCTATACCACCCCCGCTTTCCCTCCCTTACCTTAGTGTCTGTGGAGTTAATAAGGAGAGTAATTAGAGAGGAGTTAAATCTGTGAAGAGTTATCTAATTGACAGCATTAGTTATAGTTAGTCAAATCATCATTTATTCCATTTAGATAACTATAGCATTTTGTAAAGTGAGTTGAAAGGCAGGTCCTTACTCAGACTCCATCTTTACTTCCCTTCTCCCACCTGAGGTTCCTGAGACAACTGATAGGGCTTTCCTTTGATCCACCTTCCTAACAAACATCCTTCAAACAAAATAAACCCTTTTGTGTTTCAGTAGCCCTATTAGTGTAATTTGTCTGTTAGTTATCAAGAGGGAAGAAGAGGGCAAAGAGACAACATACTCTGGGCTTAGAGGGAAGCTGGGCATCCATCTTAAAGGAAGGTGTTACTTCAAAATAGGTCCCTTCCTGTGAAATTAACTAAAGCCTGTTTGTTAATTTCAGTCTAGTCTATTTCCCTCAGCTTGTGTTTGAGTCTAAGTCCCAGTCTGTAAGCCTGCTGTGCTTGTCTGTTTAGTTTAACTTCTCTTCTCCCTAAAAGATCTCTGTTTCCCTTCTGTGTTATACTCCTGACTTCAGTCCTATTATACCCTGAATCTCCTTTAATCCCAGCCTACCTGTAATTGAGATTACCCACTTAGAAAGTCTCCACATTCCTCCTTTCAATTTCCCTTATCCCAAACACCTTTCCTCAAATTTCTACATAACAGGATACAAATAGAAAAGACAGCCTCTTCACTCAAAAAGCTCACATTGCAATGAAGAGATAACACAAATGAAAGGTTTCAGTTATAAATCAGATGGTAAGGTCTTATGATTTTTAGGATGCAGTGGCAAAGCAGATGATAATGCCATTTTACAATGAAAAAATCATATGAGTGTCATGTTTGAACCATTTGACAGTGTTACAAACTGATGTGGTAAGAACTTTCTTTTCTGTGACTTTAATAGCTATAGCTATAGCACCTGTAGTTTCCAGACTACATTTTCACTGGGGCTCTTTCCTGGATTTATTACAGTAACTGGGGCTAGAATAATTTTTGTTGTAAAGGCCCTTGTGTTCAGAATCCTGGAAATTAAGATCCAAGGAAAGATGATGTTCAAGTTGGTGGTTGTGGTTTGATTTGCCTTAACTAGTACATATTGCCTCCTGGTGAAGACTGATGTCACTTGCTGACAGTATGGAATTTTAAGATCACATAACTAATGTTTGAAGGAACCTTGGCAATCTAGTATAATCAATTAATTTTATATGTAACTTTTAAACTTTGAGCATGTTTTATTAACAACTGAAACTCAGTGATATGCCCCGAGTTACGTAGTAGCAAATTGTGATGTCTGATGGCAAATTCTGCGTTCTTTCCATTTTACCAATCACCTATTATAATAATGTGGGAAAGGGATTATGACAACCTTAGTTTCATGGTCCTAAAGAACAGTACCTTTAGAGATGCAAGGGATCCAGTTACGAATCTAGAGTAGCAGGTGGATGTAGTGTCTGGGGCAAATCCTTTTGAACATGACCCCTTAAGTAAAACTTCCAATAGTTCAAGGTGACAGAGGTGCCAAACTCATGGCTAATGGACCTTATACTCCCAAAAAACTCCCCCGTGGCCCCCCAAAAATATAATTGAGAAATATTTTTAAAAATAAATACAAATATAATATAACACATACAATGTTAATTTGTAGTTTTCTAAGTCAAATTATGACACACAGGGATTATTTCTATTTGAGTTTGACACCATTGCTTGATGAGTTTCTATTTACTCAAAATTATACCTTGTGAGTCAAAAGATTCAATTCAAAACAAAACTGTGGAAGGAAAAATGGTAATAGAACACTGTGCCTCTTCAGTTATACTCTCCCATAACTACATATTCCATTAGGGAGAATAGTAGATATGCATTGGAATCATCCATGGGGAACCCATAGATAAAGAAAATGTATGAATAAGAGCTATGAATGCCTCTGATCCTGCAGGGATACCGGTGTATAATATCTTTTGTGCAGAGGAAATTTAGCCTTCCTCCTTTTTGGGGTTACACAGGTGACATCATCTTTGGTCAACTACTTGCATACCTAATGTGAGCCTGAACTTGACCTGGAGGCTAGGACTGGGACAAGGGGGCCAGGAGGTTTTAAAAAGAGCTAAGCAGGAAGTTCACACTCTCTCTGCATCTGGGGCTCTGCCTAAAACTTCCCTGGCGGGGTTTGCCAGAGGAATCACATGGAAAAGTTAAATTAGGGCCCCTTTTCTCTCTCTCTCTCATCTTCTACCTATCCAAATATTCCTAATACTTTATTAAAATCAAAGGACTGACTCCTATTTAATTTAACAGCTTATACCTGTGTCTACTCTTCTCTGGGCATCATATTGCTACTGTTTCTTACTGTTTCTCCCAGCTCTCCCTAATCCATCTCTTTGTTACCATCTTCTAGTTTTATTTGTTCATGGGTATAGCTGTTCTGTCTGGTAAGATTAAGAGACCAAAAAGCCTCTCCTTTAGGAAGATAAACTGATGTCTAAAAAACCCAAACTATGAACTTCCACCCCCTAACAAATGGCATCTCAGTCAAAGAGAAGCAAAGTTCCTCATATTAAGATTTAATTAATTTTATTATCTGCCTATTTCTGGGGTGAATTGAATTCTGTTGAAACAGGTAGTTATTTGACTTAATTATATAGACCTTGTAACTCCTTTTTAATCCCTTATGTCAGTGATGAGCAAACTTTTTAAGGAAAGGGAAAAAAAACTTTAGGTGGGCCAATATAATTTATTAAAAAATAACAATGATACATTTTACAAAATTCTTGTATTTTTTGTGAAACTAAGCACTATTAATTAATGACTGAAAGATTATGAAGGAGAAGGGCCACATCTGGCCCACAGGCCGTAGTTTGCCCATCATTGCCTTATGTGGATCCTATAGCCTCCAAATCCATTTCTATTGTAGAAATGATATAGATACTAGGGCATGTTCCACTTTGAAGGTCCTTTCTGTATAGGCATGTGAATGATTCTAAAAAAGAATAAAAGAATAATGCTTAAAGGAAGCCAAGTTATTTTATTCCCCAATCCGGCTTCAAAATATCTTCAAGATTTGTTTGTTATCACTCTCTTACATGAATTCTGCAATTAACCAAATCTCTATTATGAGCTATTCTCTAGAAATTGCATCTCCTACCACTGTGCATTGGCATAGCTATTCCCCATGCCTGGAATTCACTCACTTCTTATGTCTCCCTCATAGAATTCTTAAAGGTTTTGTTTGGATACTATTTCCTAAATGAACCTCCCTTTTTTTTTGTTTGGTTTGTTTGTTTCACCTTGGTTATTCCCCTTCTAGAATGTATCAGTTTTATGTAGCATCTTACTCCCTTCCTTTCTGTTCATAAGGTAGTTATGTGATATAGTGAATGGAGTTCAGGACTGGTAGTTAAGAAGACCTAAATTCAAATCCTTTCCCAGGTACTGAATGGCTCTTTAACCATGAGTATTTCACTTGATTTCTTAGCCTTACTTGCCTTATATATCACAAGGAGATTACAATAATACATACTTAACTCAGTGCTTATAATGATTAAATGAGAGAATAAATAAATATATGTGCATATATATATATATA
>NW_025368841.1:0-1535 GCF_016433145.1 Gracilinanus agilis | reverse complement strand
GGTGATGGAATACTATTGTGCTAAAAGGAATAATAAACTGGAGGAGTTCCAGGCGAACTGGAGAGACCTCCAGGAACAGATGCAGAGCGAAAGGAGCAGAACCAGAAGAACTTTGTACACAGAGACTGATATACTATGGTAAAATTGAATGTAATGGACCGCTGTACCAGCAGCAATGCAATGACCCAGGACAATTCTGAGGGATTTATGGTAAAGACGCTACCCACATTCAGAGGAAGGACTGCAGGAGAGGAAACATATAAGAAAAACAACTGCTTGAATGCATGTGTTGGGGTGGACATGATTGAGGGTATGGTCTCGAAACTACCATACCAATGCAACTACCAACAATTGGGAAATTGGTCTTGATGAAGGACACATGATAAAACGAGTGGAAATGTGCATTGGCCATGGGTAGGGGGAGTGCGGGGGGCGAAGGGGAAAGGAGGAGCATGAATCATGTAACCATGTTAAAAATGAATATTAATAAATGTTTGAATAAAAATGAATATTAATAAATGTTTGAAAAAAAAAGAGATAAGGAAGGGGGGCAGCTGTGTGGCTCAGTGGACTGAGAGCCAGGCCTAGAGATGGGAGGTCCTGGGTTCAAATCTGACCTCAGACACTTCCGGGCTGTGTGACCCTGGGCAAGTCACTTGACCCCCATTGCCTAGCCCTTACCATTCTTCTGCCTTGGAGCCAATAGAGGCAGAAGATAAGGGTTCTAATTAAAAAAAAAGAGAGAGAGATAAGGAAGTTAATTATATCTTGCTAAAAACTACTACAAACAATGAAGTAATATCGGTACTAAACATATATGCACAAAATGGTATAGCCTCTAAATTCCCACCCATTTATTTATTTAATTATGTGGTGCCACAATTAATTAATTAATTAATTAATTAATTGGTTTTGAGTGTTTTTCCAGTTACATGAATCATGTTCTTTCCTTCCTCTCCTCCCATCCACTTCCTGTAGCCAATGAGCAACTCCACTGGGTTTTACATGTGTCATTGATCAAAACCTATTTCCATATGTACGAAAATATTCATAGCTGCGCTTTTTGTGGTGGCAACAAATTGGAAAAGGAGGGAATGCCCTTCAATTGGGGAATGGCTGAACAAACTGTGGTATATGCGGGTGATGGAATACTATTGTGCTAAAAGGAATAATAAACTGGAGAAGTTCCAGGCGGACTGGAGAGACCTCCGGGAACTGATGCAGAGCGAAAGGAGCAGAGCCAGAAGAACTCTATACACAGAGACTGATATACTGTGGTAAAATTGAATGTAATGGACCTCTGTACCAGCAGCAATAAAATGACCCAGGACAATTCTGAGGGATTTATGGTAAAGAACGCTACCCACATTCAGAGGAAGGACTGCAGGAGAGGAAACATATAAGAAAAACAACTGCTTGAACGCATGGGTCAGGGTGGACATGACTGAGGGTGTAGACTCGAAACTACCACACCAATGCAACTACCAACAATTTGGAAATTGGTCTTGTTCAAGGACACATGACAAAACTAGTGG
>NW_025368840.1:0-1063 GCF_016433145.1 Gracilinanus agilis | reverse complement strand
TTTGGGCCAAAAACCCATTATTTGACAAAAACTGCTGGGAAAATTGGAAAACAATATGGGAGAGATTCAGTTTAGATCAACATCTCACACCCTATACCAAGATAAATTCAAAATGGGTGAATGACTTGAATATAAAGAAACTATAAGAAAATTAAGTGAACACAGAATATACTTGTCAGATCTATGGGAAATGAATGATTTTAAAACCAAGGAAGAGTTAGAAAAAATTACAAAATGTAAAATAAACAATTTTGATTATATTAAATTAAAAAGTTTTTGTACAAACAAAAACAATGCAACCAAAATCAGATGGGAAACAACAAACTGGGAAAAATCTTTATAATAAAAATCTCTAATTACTCAAATATACAAGGAGTTAAATCAATTTTATAAAGAATCAAGCTATTCCCCAATTGATAATTGGCCAAGGGATATGAATAGGCAATTTTCAGATAAAGAAATCAAAACCATCAATTAGCACATGAGAAAGTGTTCTAAATCTCTAATAATTAGAAAAATGCAAATCAAAACAACTCTGAGGTATCACCTCACACCCAGCAGGTTGGCTAAAATGATAGCAGGGGAGAGTAATGAATGTTGGAGGGGATGTGGCAAAACTGGGACATTAATGCATTGGTGGTGGAATTGTGAACTGATCCAACCATTCTTGATGGCAATTTGGAACTATGCCAAAAGAGTTCTAAAAGAATGCCTGCCCTTCCATCCACCCATACTATTTCTGGGTTTGTACCCCAAAGAGATCATAGGTAAAAAGATGTACAAAAATATTAATAGCAGCGCTTTTTGTGGTAGCAAAAACCTGGAAAATGAGGATATGCCCTTCAATTGGGAAATGTCTGAACAAATTGTGGTATATACTGGTGATGGAATACTATTGTGCTCAAAGGAATAATAAAGTGAAGGAATTCCATGTGAACTGGAAAGACCTCCAGGAATTGATGTAGTGTGAAAGGAGCAGAGTCAAAAGAACATTGTACACAAAGACTGATGCACTATGGCAAAATGGAATGTAACAGACTTCTGTACTAGCAGCAATGCAATG
>NW_025368839.1:0-1493 GCF_016433145.1 Gracilinanus agilis | reverse complement strand
TTCTCTCTCATTCCCCTGTCTCTCTTTCTCTCCTCTGTATTTTTCTTCTCTCACATCCCTCACTCTACCTCCCTCCACCCTCCCCATCTCCCCGATGCTCTCTCTGTCTTACACACACAGACACAAATATACTCTGTTTCTTAATATCTCCCTATTTTGTCTCTCTATCTGTGTCTCTCTTTCTCTATCTTTTTTTTCTCTATATATCTTTCTCTCTTGGTCTGTCTTTTGGCTCTGTCTCTGTCTCTGTCTCTGTCTCTGTCTCTGTCTCTGTCTCTGTCTCTGTCTCTCTCTCTTTCTGTCTCTTGCTCTCTGTCTGTCTTTCTCTCTCTCTCTCTGTTTCTCTTTGTCTCTCTCTTTCTCTGTCTCTGTCTCTGTCTCTCTCTGTCTCTCTCTGTCACTCTCTGTCTCTCTCTGTCACACTCTATTCTCTCTGTCTCCCTCTCTCTCTATCTTTCTCTCTGTCTCTCTTTCTCTCTATCTCTCTCTCCCTGTCTCTCTCTGTCTCTGTCTCTCTGTCTCTCTCTCTTTTTCTCTTTGTCTCTCTGTCTGTCTCTCTGTGTCTCACTCTCTCTCTGTCTTTCTCTCTGTCTCTCTTTCCCTCTCTCCCTTTCTCTGTCTCTCTCTTTGTCTCTCTCTGACTCTCTCTCTCTGTCTCTCTCTGACTCTCTCTGTCTCTCTGTCTGTCTGTCTCTCTGTCTCTGTCTCTGTCTCTCTGTCTGTCTGTCTCTCTGTCTCTCTCCGTGTCTCTCTATCTCTCTCTGTCTCTGTCTCTATCTCTCTCTCTGTCTCCCTTTCTGTTTCTGTCTCTCTCTGTTTCTCTGCCTCTCTGTCTCTCTGTCTCTTTCCCTCTCTCTGTCTCTGTCTCTCTCTGTCTCTGTCTCTCTCCCTCTCTCTCTGTCTCTCTGCATGTCTCTCTCTATCTCTCTCTATCTCACTCTGTTTCTCTCTGTGTCTCCCTGTCTCTCTGTCTTTCTTTCTCTGTCTCTTTGTCTTTCTCTGTCTCTCTCTGTCTCTCTCTATCTCTTTCTCTCTCTCTGTCTCTTTCTCTGTCTGTCTCTCTGTCTCTGTTTCTGTCTCTCTCTCTCTATCTCTCTCTGTCTCTCTCTCTGTCTCTTTGTCTCTCTCTCTCTGTTTCTGTGCCTTTCTGTCTCTATCTCTGTCTCTGTCTATGTCTCTCTCTGTCTCTGTCTCTGTCTCTTTCTCTGTCTCTTTGTCTCTCTGTCTCTGTCTGTCTCTGTGTCTCTCTGTCTCTGTCTCTCTCTCTCTCTCCCTCTCTCTCTCTGTCTCTCTCTCTCTCCTCTCTCTCCCCCTGTCTCCCACCCTCACTCTCTCTGTCCCTCTACCTCTCCCCTTCCTGTATCTCTCTCTATGTGTCTCTCTCTTCCTCTATCTGTCTGCTCTGTCTCTTTCCTTCTGTTTCTTTTTCACACTTTGTCTCTCTCTTCTCTTTCTGTCTCACTCTTTCTCTCTCATTCCCCTGTCTCTCTTTC
>NW_025368838.1:0-1080 GCF_016433145.1 Gracilinanus agilis | reverse complement strand
GTATAATATATGTATGTCATTTTAAATATATAATATGTATATAATGTTATTATATATACACACAGGATTTCTTTTTAAATTTAATCTGTATTACTAACACTTTATTACTTTTGTAAGACTAGACAATCAAAAAAAACAATAAATAAAATGGCTGATTTATAGCAATCAAGGTGTAAATGCTTACATTGCAAATTTAATACTCAGATAGGGAACCAGTTCACCTAATTTCTTTACACCTCTGCTTGTGAAGCTCCAGCACTTCCACTCCTTCAGTCTACAGAAAGACAGCATGTCACCATGTTATCAATCAAGTATGTGTAAAATCAGAATCTGATTGGTTCTCCTTTCTCTCAGCTGCCTGCATCCAAAGGCTTAACAAGTTGTGGCCCCAAAGTTTTTATGTGTGTAGATACATTCATGTATGTACATATACATGTATGTACATTTACATGTGTGCATATACCTATGTGTGCATATGCTAACATATGCACAAAATATATATACACCTCTATGTATGTATGGTGTCTCAAAAGCCTTAGTCCAGGTTTCAACTACTTTAAATTATTCAAACTTTAAATGGCTCTAAAAATTTTGAGACACTGTACAATATGAAGGAAAAAAGAGGGGAAAAAACATTGGTAGAGAGAGGCTGCTATTTGCAACCATTTTCTGAGTATTTTCCCAAAATTGCCCTCACAGAGATTTGAGCAGAGCTGGAGGGAAATTCTGACCAGACTCACCTACAGCTATGATCAAGGAATTGGGAGATGGATGTCAGCTCCCCATCTCAGAATCGTTGACAAGTAATAAGGGGACATGGAGAATGCGGTGGGGAAAATAGTTTTTACTTCATCTCCCAGCATCCCTTTCCCTGCGCCCCCACGTTTGCGTCTTCACATTATTTATATAGTTTTATAACTCCCCTCTTTTGATTGCTATTGGGTATGGTCCATGCAACATTTTCATATTTCTGGTCTCTGGTTGCTCATTCCTGCCTCTCTCATGAATGCCTAGATTAGGAAGGTCAGAGGGAAAAAAAAAGGTAAAAAGTAAGCAAAGAAGGGTAACAATGTTCTGATC
>NW_025368837.1:0-1420 GCF_016433145.1 Gracilinanus agilis | reverse complement strand
AAAGAGAGAGAAAAAGGAGAAACAGAAGATGGACTTCCTGCCTTTAATATCATCATCTTAGTTCAAAACAAAAATGTTTAATGAATTAACAAAGTGATAAAAATAGCAGAACAGTAACCCAAAGACCAAGACTCATTCTCCTACAAATGCATAGGGACTGCAGATGAAGAATATATGCAAGAGGAACATGTGTAGCCAGAAATCTCAGATGTAGATATAGCTCATGCCTTTGACACAGCAGAACAGTTATCTTCTTGTGATCCATCATACTGCTCTCTACCAGGCTTGCCTCTGACCTAGCATCGCTCTGTTGCTTTCTCCTGGGTGTCATGTCTTCCCTCCAGCTGAGGGTCCCCTGAATACTCCACCTCACAAGGCTTCCCTCTCTTAGTCACATGCTGGCTCTATCTTTTACATCATCCTGGATTTTTATCCATTTGATGGGTGTATGTCTTGGTTCTCCACTAAAAGTAAAAGCTTGGTATCATGTATGTATCATTCGAAACACCAAATATGGTACTAGTCACATAACAGAACCTCAAAAGATCTTCATTTAATTAAATACAATGTAAAAACCATTTAAAAAGCCCTTATTATATACTAGCCATTGGACATACAAAGATTAAACAGAAAAAAATGTTCCTGCTCTCGTGGGGCTTATGTTTGATTTTGTGGCAAACAAAGCAGTAAATGTAAAGAAAATACAAATAATTTCAAGAGGGGCCAAACATGAATCATAAGGGAAACTGGTAGTGGGGTAGGATCAGGAAGAGTCTCATTAAGGAAGTAGAACCTTGATCTACACTTCAGAGGGGAGTGATGAACTTACATCATCTGGGATAGCAAGCTAATCTCTACTTGAGTTTTATTGTAATAATTATTGAACTTATATCTGATATTTGCAGTTCAATAGAGAACCAGTATGGTCCAGACTTTGGATCAGGAAGACCTGGCTTCAAATTCCATCTCTGACACTTACCAGCTCAGTGACTATGGCTTCTCTGAGCCTCAGTTTATTATTCCATAAAAGAGAATACTCATATTCACGGCTGTGGTTAGAATACTGGACCAGAAATCAGAGACCCTTGAGTTTAAATCCAGCCTCAGATGTTCATTAGCTAGGTGATCTTGGACAAGTCACTAAGCCTCTCTCTGCCTCAGTTTCTTCATCAATAAAATGGAGGTAATAAGAGTACCTAATTCCCCGGGTTGTTGAGAAGATAAAAATGAAATATTTGTAAAGCACTTTGCAAGATGTAAAGTGCTATATAAATTCTAGTTATTATTATTATCATACTGATGTTACCAAATTTTTATGAAGACTCAAATGAATAAAGTATAAAAGTACCTTGTAAACTTTAAAACATTAGTCAGTGTCAACAGTTATTATTATCATCATTAGATCTCCTTGCTTTTAAAC
>NW_025368836.1:0-4351 GCF_016433145.1 Gracilinanus agilis | reverse complement strand
ACATCTACATTCACAAATATATGCACAGTTGGTATGGGTATGCATTTGCATAATACATATATAGATATATCTTAAGCTTGAAGCTGAGGAGAATGATACCTTTCTTAGAAAAGGTGTGACTTGGGCTGAGTCTTGAGGAAAAATAAGAGGCAGGGGTGAGGGGGGAAAGCATTCCAGGCAACTTGTAGTATCAAAAAGGCTTCCAGGATTCAAAATGTATGGAGAAAAGCTGGTACTTGATATGTATATAATTAAAGGGGAAACAAAGCACATTAACACATGAGTATTGAAAGGTCTTTTAAAAACATGTTATGTTTATGTGAATCATAAGGAAAAGAGCAGGGTATAGGATTTCTTTAAGTTCATAGATATAAAATACACAAACTCATTTAAAAAAAACTTTGCAGCTAAAATGTGTCATTGAAGCAGGGGTGGTAAAACTAAACTTAGCTTTTATAATAAAAATAGTGTCAAATTCAATTTCCCTTTCTACCACCATGTAACTCTGAAATATTTTGAAGCCACACCAGGCTGCAGTGTAATACAATCTTCAAAATATCAGCAATATTTTCAAACATGTGGTAATCATTTTCTTCACACATAAAAGTGGCCAAAGCCTAACAATAAGCAAAGCTGTTTTAAAAAATAATGTTAATTTTGACAAGTTCTCTAGCATTTTTTATGTTTAACTTAGAGATCACTACCATTCTTCAAAAGATCATTACCTTTTTGCCACAGTCATCACTATAAACTGTTATTGTTAAAATAAATACCTCTATTCACTAGAGCTAATATATCCAAATGGATGAGGGCACATATCACGCAAAATTATCTTATGTATTCTCCCCTTGAAAATTTGGGAAATACATAAAAATACCCATGTTCACATATAGACATACATATACACATATGTGCACATGCATAGACATAGATATATACAAAAAGAAATATATATTTTTAAAAGGCATAGCATTTTTAATAAAGGTTTTCCCTGCTCCCTCATTTTGTACTCTGTAGTTGCAAAACATTTTTTTTTTCCTTGAAGGAAAACACAAAAATTCTTAGACAGACAGAATGCTGATAAAATACTGATTCCCCTCAACTTCTACAGAAGTCTAAGATTTATCAAAATTTTGAAAATACATACCAATAAAAAATACTTTTTGTACAATGCCTGTATTCAGGCAAAGTAAACTAAAGAGTGTATGTAATCAGGCCATCGGTTCTGGATCTCTTTTCCCAAATCCCCTTGATATGCTAGAACAAAGCAGAATGCATACATCTCATATGATTAATTAATGACCCAAAGCCTAAGGAAGGCATAGAAAAAGTTAGAATTGGCTTTGATATGCCAAATACTTATCTTTTTGCTATGCCTTAGTCCAATATGTGAAATAAAATTTATTGAAGTTCAGCATCTGTAGAAAAATGTTCCATAGCTAGAACACAAAAATGATTTAATAAGTTCTATGAAAAGTCAATTTGCATGAGATCAGCACCCAGCCTCTAACGGGTGGTAATGGATTGTTGGCTTGATTTTATACCACTTGACATCAGATTACAATCCACTGAATAAATGTTAACCTATAATCCCTTTAGTAAAAGCTAGCATTGTTTGTCTTCCCTTGTAGAGACCACATTGATTTTCTTTTATTGGATGCTCAACCACTGCACCTTAGATTGATTACTTTGAATTAAATGTGCAGAGAACATTTTTATTATTCGAAAACAGCAATCTTAACATTAAGGAAATGCACTCCTTCCCCTCCCTTCTGCACTGCAGAATGTATACTCAGCCATTTCATTTAGATTTCTGTAGTTTTCCCATTTTGTTTCAGGGCTGCTGTGATGCTGACCCCTACCCTGCCCCTGTGACCCTTGACCCTGACGCATCTGACCAGTCAAGGCTCTGGGGGTGGCAAATTAATAGAAGCACTGCTTGTTAATTGCATAAGAGAAAAGCCAAAGAATTCATCACCTCAGTCATGGCCATTGCTTCCCTTTGACCCCCTTTTCCCACAAGGCTTTTGCTAGTGGTCACATCTGTGGCTTTCCTATATCCTACATATTTGTCATATAATTATTCAGCATCAAACCTTATTAATCAAATCGATGCTGTGTTTTAAATGGAAATTGCAGGATTAATACAAGCATTCATTTCATCCTGAAAATCTTGATGGCTTTAGCACATGGAATCCAATTGGAATATAAAAGAAGGGATGTAGGGACGTGATTGAATTAGGGGAGGCATGCTGCCCATTAAATTACATATGCCAGCAGGGTTCCATGCTTTTATAGTAAAATACTGCTGTAGAGGCCATACGTCATGTACCTCTTGTGATTCTGTTTTACCCGTCAGCACTCTCAAGTCAAACAAGTATATAACAGGTCAACATACTTCAAGACACATGCTTGTTAAATATTTTTAAATGAGTATTTTCTCTCACTTACAACTGCTATTTCAGTGAGCAGAAGAAATTACAAAATGGATATATGACTCTAGTCTAAATATAAAAACAGCTCATATCATATTATTTATTTGAAAGATTTAACAAAAACAATACACTCCTTAAACACACTTTAAGCCTTGAAAAGCCTTTTCTTCACAAAAAATACTGGCATGTATAGCAAGCACTATTATTCCCATTTTATAGACAAGGACATTGGGGTTCAGAGGTATATCGAAGGGAACCAAACTAGCAAGTATGAGAACCAAAATACAAGTTGAGGTTTTGTGATGCTAAATCTATAACTCTTCCTCTTATCTCATGGTGTATCTCTTGGCATAGACCTTGTTTACTTCCAGGGTCTTGCTCTTAGTAGGAATTCAATGAAAATTTACTGAATGGATAGATGGAAGGGGGATGGGAGGGGATGAATGGATGGATGGATGGATGATCAAATAGATGAAAATCACTTCAGAGAGTATTTGGGCAAATCATTCATATTTGTTTTCTATTCTTTATAAAAAAGAACTATTTGGTTCTTTGAGACATGAAAGCCAGGCACTAGCAGAATGTTACTGACAAATACCTTGAAGATATTAGTTAAAACTCAATAACTTATTCTTTGGTGTTAACCCTGACCTAGTTCAAGATTAGTGCTGTCACATCAATAACTGTACACAGAAAAGTCAGGTTGTATCAGTACCATAATTTGGAAATTATGATGTATCTTAAGAGTTTCTTTTTTCCTATAGGAATAAGTCAAAATGTGACTCATTTTATGTAATCTACCTGAACATATGAAGATGAGTGGTGTTTGCTTTAACAACCTTGATATAGTCATAGTTTATATATTGTTTTATTTATGAATTAATAATCTGGATGAATTAATAATCTGGAAAAAGAAAAAAAAAGATTTGGCCTCTCTTGAATATTTCCTAATGAAAGGATGGCATTTGTGCAAAGGGGGATGGGACAGAAAAAAGGAGCCAGAGAAAGTGTCTGATGGTTGGTGACAGTTGGTGGAGGGGAAGGAGGGGAAGGATTTCCAGTGGGGGACTGAAAGAGGGAGGAGGAGAACATCTCAGCTCAAATCCTGTCCGCAGGGCTTCCTGAGGATCTTTCTTTGGACATGGAAACCCTGATTCCCTGGTCAAAGGCATCCCATCGCTTCTCACCCATAAAGACTTCAATAGTGGAGCCAGCTAAGTGTTTGGACTCCATTTTGGGAGCCATCTCTTAGTCACCTTCTCCCATTCCCCAACCTTGCTGAGAGACTCTTTCTGGTCTGACTTGCAATTATAGAAAAGGATAGAAATAAAAATAGAAATAGAAACAGAAGGAGAAGAAGTGAGGGGAGATGCTTAGGAATGGGAACCCCAAAGGTTCCCACCCAAGTGACAGACCCCATAGAAATAGAGAAGAGGGAACCCCAAATCCCTCTGTCCTTCACCCCCTTCCCCAATCCCTGAATTGTGATTAACAAAAGCCATTCATTAGTCAAATAGCTTTCCAGAGTGCCTGAGACACAACGAGGTGGGAGGGGAATAACAGCTTGGTCTGGCTGCCTCCATCTTGGAGCCAGACCACCCGCTGTGAAGTTGACTGACCTCTGGGGAGGCTTGTGTGAACCCCGCTCTCATTCAGAATCAGATTGGGGTCCCCTACACCCCAACTTATAGGAAAGCCTCACCCCCAAATTCTGTGGGGTGGCACGACCATCTAGGTCACCCAGTTTCAGGGTGACACCCCCTCAAAGTCTCAGCAGTGCATATTCAGTGGGAGGGGAGAGCTAAAAGAGGGTCTCACCTCATAGACCATCTCCCCTTTATCATAACATTGGTTAACTGGCTCTATTTATTATTACAGTTTTGGCAAAGGTTCTCTTTATATATATATATATATAT
>NW_025368835.1:0-1001 GCF_016433145.1 Gracilinanus agilis | reverse complement strand
AGGCCAGCCTCTCCACTACACACTCCCCAGCATTCTGGGAGCAAGTGGACCAAAGCTCCCCAGATGGGCAGGCAGGAGGCAAAGATGCTCGAAGATGCTCTGAAGTGGGGATGCCCATTGACCAGTTGCCAGATTCATACAAGAAATAAGACCAATTTCACACACTAACAATAGCATCTGGACTCTGGCTGATGTTTAACAACACTTTCAAGCAATCTTTATCAAGTCTCTCGTTCTCCATCGCATCTGCTCTAAGCCTTTCAAGCCTTCCCTCTTCCTATGGACTCGCCCCAACACTACACTGACAGGAGTTGGTCCTGTCTCATTGGTGTGCTGCAGTCAGCTCAAAGGGCTCCTGAAAAGTCATTGTTAGTATTCTGTGTGAGCTTCTCCAGAAATGCATTGGTTAGTATCAAGGGGATGCCAATTTATTTTAATAAGAGCATAATCAAGCATAATTAATCAATCTATGCAATTGATCAATAAGCATTTCTAAAGTGTGTGCTATTCCACCTAGGCAGCCCTCGGCCCTGTGCTACATCCCTACTCAAAATCCCACCCCAGCTCCACGGTACACAGGCTTTGGGGATGTCTTGACCAGATATACAGAATCCCCAGCCAGGAAAGGAAGGAATAAAAGCACCGTCTTTAGGCACAGGCAAATAGAAGGCCATTAAAGGTTTCATAAGATGCAATAAATTCTTCTTGTCCCTTAAACAATAGCGGTTGGATATTTCCAATCAGGAGGAGCCCTGGACGCTCTCCATGGCCCAGAGGTTTGAGCAATAAAGCTAAAGAGATTTTTACCTTTGGGGATTTCCACTGGACTGATAAAGCCACCTTGACTCAGACAATTTTTTCTCGCAAGATGAGTTCTATTTCTCTGTCCTGCTCATTGAGCATCCTATGAACATCCTGCCAGACATATATATGGGGAGAGAGAGAGAGAGAGAGAGAGAGAGAGAGAGAGAGAGAGAGACAGAGAGAGAGAGAGACGGAGA
>NW_025368834.1:0-2137 GCF_016433145.1 Gracilinanus agilis | reverse complement strand
AGGAAAGGAAAGGAAAGGAAAGGAAAGGAAAGGAAAGGAAAAGAAAGAAAAGGAAAGGAAAGGGAAAAAAAGGCCATTGAAGGGAGAAACTAGGTGACTCAGTAGATTGAGTCAGGTCTAGAGATGGAAGGTCTTGGATTCAAATCTGACCTCGGACACTTCCTAGCTATGTGACCTTGAGCAAGTCACTTAACCCCCATTCCCTAGCCTTTCCCACTATTCTACCTTGGAGCTAATATGTGGCATTGATTTTAAGACAGTAAAATTGTTGTTTTTTAAGGCCATTGAAGAGAGCAATGGTAGCATAGCAGCAGCAGCAGGAGCAGACCTAGAGAATAACTGAACACAAAGTAAGGAAACTGAACTTCTATTACAAATTAGGCAATTAGAAAACTTTAGCTGAACAATGCCTGGTTGGTGGAGAGAGAAATGACTTCACTAGCCAAGAGCTCCAGAGATAGCGAATGCCCGTTAGTGACCTCTAGTGGCAGAGAGAAGACTTGCTCTTTGTGGCTACCTTGTCTTAAGAAGGAAAAGCAAGGGAGGCTAGGCTTGTTTTGGTATCCAGGTGAGCTACAGACGGGTTGCCATGAGCTAGCCCCATTGTCATTGGACAGCACCGCTTCCAGGTGAGTGAATCACTGACTGAGGTTAGCCCAGAGATAGCCAACTTGATGAGCTTGGCTGTTCCTTCAATTAAGAGAACTCTTCTAACTGTTCAGAGCTAACACCTTCCAGAAGCCCTTTTTAAGAGCTTAAAAGCCTGTGTCCAAACAAAGAAGAGATTTCCTCCCCTGAAAAGTCCTGAGGTTCAACAGTAAAGCAGTGGCTAGAGAAGCAGTTTTGCTAGTGTAGGTGTTCCTGAATGGACCAATAACGGTCAAGCCTGAAATTCAGAATCATGGAACACTTTACAACCTTGCCCCAATCTATCTTTCCAGGCTTACTGTACATTATTCCCCCCTTTGAACTCTATGATCCAGCCAGACGGGCTTTTTCTCTGTTCCTCGCACAAAACATTCCATTTCCTGACTCCATGTCTTTGTACTGGTCATCCTCCATCCCTGGAAGATGCTCCTTCCTCACTTCTGCCTAAGAGTCTCCCTCTCTCCTTTCAAAAATCCCTCTTCCTTTCAAGGGTAGCTAGATGGCACAGTGGATAGAGCCCTGGACCTGGAGTCAGGAAGACATCTTCCTGAGTTCAAATCTGACTCAGATACTTACTAGCTGTGTGTTCTTGGGCAAGTCACTATTTGTCTCTGTTTCCCCATCTGTCAAATGAGCTGGAAAAGGAAATGGCAAACCACTCCAGTATCTTTGCCAAAAAAAACCAAAACTCCAAATGGGATCACAAAGACCTATTAAATACTTTCAGTATAAAACTATATGTTTTGGGGCACCTAGCTGGCTCAGTGTATAGTCAGGAGGAGGCCTCCTAGAAATGGGAAGTCCTAGGTTCAAATCTGGTATCAAACACTTCTAACCTCTCTGTCTCTGGGTAAGTCACTTAACTCAACTATCTAGCCCTCACCTCTCTTCTGCCTTGGCATCACCATTTATTGATTCCAAGTTGGAAGATAAGGGTATTAGGGGGAAAAAGGAAACCTTTCCTAGTCTCCTCTACTGCTAGTGCCCTCCCATCCAAACTATATTGTAGTTAATTAACTACTTTATATTTATTTGTATTTATCCTCTGTATGTTAATTCTATGAATGTTGATACATGCCCTTGGTGTCTTCCCTATTCCTTGAGAATAGAATAATTGTTCTATTCTTTGTACTTGTATGCTTAGTGCTTGACTGCATTAATAGGAACTTATTAAATGCTTCCTGATTGACTGATGGGATCAAATGATAAGTGCAGGTGCCATACTTAGTCTTCCAGGGTTCCAGAGCATTTAAGAATGTGCACACCAAAGGAAGAATCACATTTAAAGTAAACACTGTTTACACTGTCAAATGATAGAGAAAATAGAGAGATGGAGGAGAGATGGAGAGAGGAAAGACAGAGATAGAGAGACAGAGAAGGAGAGAGACAGAGAGAAAGAGAGAAAGAGAGAGAGAGAAAGGAAGGAAGGAAGGAAGGAAGGAAGGAAGGAAGGAAGGAAGGAAGGAAGGAAGGAAGGAAGGAAAGAAGG
>NW_025368833.1:0-3452 GCF_016433145.1 Gracilinanus agilis | reverse complement strand
TATATATATATATATATATATAGTTTCAATCTGACTGATTCCAATTCCAACTCTCTTCATTCTACCCCCACAGTAGAGATCATAATCAATCTATGCCGTTGTAGACAGAATTCTAGGATTGTTATAATTGAAAATAGTGATTACCTGGCATCCAATCTTCTGCCGATGAGGCTCTACAAATTACCTCTTACAGTCTTTTACAAAAAAGACTTGTACAAAAATATTTATAGCCTCGCTCTTTGTGGTAGCAAAAAAATGGAAAATGAGGGGATACCCTTCAATTGGGGAATGGCTGAACACATTGTGGTATCTGATGGTGATGGAATCCTATTGTGCTCAAAGGAATAATAAACTGGAGGAATTCCATGTGAACTGGAAAGACCTCCAGGAATTGATGCAGAGTGAAAGGAGCAGAACCAGAAGAACATTGTACACAGAGACGGATACATTATGGAACAATCAAATGTAATAGGCTTTTCTACCAGCAGTAATGCAATGACTCAGGACAATCCAGAGGAACTTGTGAGAAAGAATGCTCTCCACATCCAGGGAAAGAACTGTGGATCCAGAAATGCATTAGAAAAATATATGCTCTATCACATTGTATGATAGGGATGTGATTAGGGTTTTGATGTTAAAAGATCACTCTACTGCAAATATGTATAACACAGAAATGTGTTTTGAACAATGATACATGTATAACCCAGTGAACTGATTGTTGGCTTTGGGAGGGGGAGGAGCAGGCAGGGGAGGGGGGATTATGAATCATGTAACCATGGAAAAATATTCTAAATATATTTTTAAAAGAAGATACTGAGGTCACAGAGAAATATGTATATACTATTAATTTTAATTTTTTTTTAATTTTGAGATAAAAATTTCTCCCTCCCTCAAATTCCTCCCCAACTAGATGAGAATATGAAATCCACTATACATGTGAAATAATGCAACATATTTCCATGTTAGCCATCTCACAAGAAAGTGAGAAATTTATACTTGAATTTGCACTTGGTTCATCAGTTCATCTAGAACTGGGGAGCAATTTTCATTGTAAATACTTCTGACTTATTTTAAATTATTGTATTGATCAGAATAGTCTTTAAAATCCTAATCAATTATCATTACGATGTTGTTATTACTCTGTAAGAAGATCTGGTATTGCTCACATAACTCTGTGTCATTTTATATATGACTTTCCAATATTTTTTTAAATTGTGACTCTTGTCATTTCTAATAGGACAATAGTGTTCCCTCATAGCCTTATACTACAACTTGTTCAGCTATCCCTCAACTGAAAGACATCTCCTCAGTTTCCAGTTATTTGTTAGCACAAAAGTGCTGAAATGAACATTTTTATACAAATTGTTTTTTTTCCTTCTTCTTTGATTTGTAAGTGGTATTACTGAGTCAAGGGGCATAAAGTTTCATGGCCCTTTAGGCATAGTTCCAAATTGTGCTCCATAATGTTTGGATCATTTTGCTATTCCACCAACAGTTCATTAGGATACCTATTTTTCCTAAATCTCTTCCAGCCTTTGTCATTTCTGTTAGATGTGTGATGGTATCTCAGAGTTGTTTTAGTTTTCATTTATCTAATCATTATTGATTTAAAAATATTTTATATGAATATAAATAGCTTTGATTTGTTTTTGAAACTGATAGAAAAATATTTTTATGTGATTAAGCTAAGTTTCTTCTGATTTTTCAGGAAAAAATGATGTCATAGTGTCAACCTCTTTCTTTCCCTTTTGTGGCTAAAATTTTTAAGAAAGCCATGTATATTTCATGCCCACATTTCTTCTCGTCTTACTTGATCCTCACCCCTCTAAAATCTTGTATCCATTTTCATTAAAAAACTGAAGCAGCTTCAGCCAAAGAAATTAATGATCTCATCATTTGATTGTTAGATTGAATGGCTTTTTCTCCCTCTGTCCTTCTTGACCTTTCCTGCTTTTGACCCATATGCAAACTCTATTTTCCTAGAATCTTTCTCCTCTCTACATTTTTCTTGACAATACTATCTCCTGCCTTTATGATCACTTCATTGAGTAGTCTCCTCTGCTAGATTTTACTCTAGACCAGGGGTTCCCAAACTTTTTTTGGCCTACCGCCCCCTTTCCAAAAAAAATATTACTTAACCCCCTGGAAATTAATTTTTTAATTTGATAGCAATTAATAGGAAAGATAAATGCCCCTGTGGCCATCACTGCCTTCCCTGGATCACTGCAGCACCCACCAGGGGGTGGTAGCGCCCACTTTGGGAATCACTGCTGTAGACCATGCCCACTAATACTGAGCATCTCACAAGCCTCTGTCCAGGCTCTTTTCTTCTCCCTCTATACTGCCTCATTTGCTATCAGCTCCCATGAACTCAATTAGGATCTCCCTCAAGATGCCTAGACCTTTATTTCAAGCCCAGTTCCTCTACCTATGTCCACTTCTTCATGACCAACTGCCTCTTGACCTTTGCAAATTCTATGTGGTGTATTATGTTTTAGGGTAGAATAGGAATTTCTATTATGTTTGAATTAGATGCCTGTTGAGTTTTCCTTCAGCTCTCAACTTCTTTATATAGATATATGCATGTATTTATATGTTTATTGAAATATAGATACAGATATTGAATTATTTTACATGCTTGCAACTAGAAAAACTCTAGTTTTTCCTTCATTTTGAATGAGGAGTGGGGTTGGGGGAAGAGGGATAGAAGTTGGATTTTTGCTAATTATAAAAAAAGCTATGGCAAAAGAGTGATATCAAAAGACCAGAAAAGGAAAAAAAATTAACATTTTCAAGAAAAGGGGGAAGAATGAAGTCTATAAAGGATAGCTCAGGGAAATTTATTTCAGTTCCTATAAAATTATAGAATAAATTATTAGAGCATTAATTTATGAAAATATAGAAAAGGAATATGGTTTTAAGCCAGGCTGACTTCATTTTTTGACAGAATTACTATAATAACAAATAAAGGCAAAGCTATGAATTTTGTTTATCTAGATTTTAGGAAAGACTTTTATAAAAGATTTCCTATTATTCTTATAGAGTATTTGAAGAGATGTAGCCTAAAGGATATTGCAATGAGGTGGCTTCAGATCTGTTTGGAGGGTTAACCCTAGAAGACAGAACAAGAAATAATGACTGGAAGTTGTGAAGAAGCACGTTTAGGGTAGAAATGAGGATAAAACAATAATCAAAAAGCCTTTCTAACATTTAGAACTATCCCACAGTAAAGTGATCTGCCCCTAGGATGTTGAGCATCTCCCCATTTAGAAGTGTTTACATGGAAGATGGTAGTTAGGAATACTAAAACATGGATTCACTTTATGAAAGAGTTTCACTAGATGACCTTTGAGGTCTTTCCCAATTCACAAATCACATGAAAATTTTGCTTTTTTCTGTTTTATTATTTATTATTATTTTTATTATTTATTATATATAAATATATGCATACT
>NW_025368832.1:0-2667 GCF_016433145.1 Gracilinanus agilis | reverse complement strand
CTTAGATTTGACCCCAGAATTAATAGTGAGCCCTTGGAAATTTTTGAGCCCAGAATTGACTTTCACTCGGTTTCTCTCTCTCTCCCTCTCTCTCCCTCTGTCTCTCTCTCTATCTTTATCTCTATCTCTCTCTCCCTCTCTTTCTCTCTCTCTCCCCTTGCTCTCTCCCTCCCTTCCTCTTTTCCATAGGTTCTTTAGCATTTTGGGGAAGTCATTTTGTTCAAAAGTGACAAAACTGCGTGGAGGCTAAGTGGGCAGCTTTCCGCAGCATGCCTCCCCTCTTGCTCCCTCCCCCAAAACTTTGGATGAGTGCTAAGGAGGACACTCAACAGGACCGTAATTTGCTATTAGTCAGAGGTCCTCCAAGGCAAAGTCCAACTATGGTCTTCCTCTACCTCCCAGGACTCTCTTGCCTGGCTCTGTTATGCCCTGAGCTTCAGGATGGTGGGGAGTTAAGACCAGCTTCTGTGAGGTCACTGGCTTTGTTACCAAATATTCCCTTGTTGCTATGACACTGGGGCCCAAACAAACCTCACTCTCAGCCAGGAGAAGCTTGCCCCCCTTGTCACTGTATTTTCCAAATAGGATACTGGTTAAGTGAGTGAATTGAATCCATTCCCCTCACCCTGACATCTCTTGGACCACGGAGAGAATCTGCTGTCCTCTGTGTCCCCAGGTCTCCCTTCATCCCTGGGCTTCCCTCACAGGTTTGCATTGAACACTAGAGGTACCTTTGTTCACACTGTCCCCCCAATTAAATCTCTATCTCACCAAATGCTCCATGGAGGCACAGGTCTAATGTCCATCAGGAAGAATCTTTTCAACTTGCGTACCATATCAGAGGGTTAAATTCTCCCCGTGAAAAGGGATCTCCAAGGCCATACACCCTTTTCTGAAAGAGGAAAAAGTGAGGGTACAAAAGGGGAAGACGTTAGGGTGGGGGAGCCCCTCAGTAAGGAGAAGTGCTCAAAAATTGGGTTGGAGACAACCTTTGAGAATTTCATGTTATAAAAGGTCAGGATGAGGCTCTGGGTCCTGTTAGGTCCCAGACAATTTCTCACCAGGCCCATTGAGTGTCTCCTACCGAGAGGAAACTTAAGAAAGATTGAGTTGATGGGAAGCCAGACCTGAAGACAGTAGGTTCTGTGTTCGATTATGAATTGAGACGCTTCCCGGGCATGTCCTTCACAACACCCTTCACTTTGCCCTTACCACTCTTCTGCCTTGGAAGTGCTCCACAGGCTTGATTCTAAGACAGAAGGGAAGGATTTGCAAAAAAGCCAAGGAAAGAAGAGCAGACTGGTACATGGGACATGGAGTAGCTGCTGAAAGATGTTTCTCCTTTCTTGCCTAGTCTGGGAAGATGATCTGTGCACTCTAAGAATTCCAAAGAGTGGCCACAGCCAGCCCTAGTTGCTACATCCAGAACAGGAGCCAGAAGCCACAGGTTAGTCTATGACAGGATGAGAGCCAGCCAAGAGAGAAGTGGGAGCTACAGCAAGACCATACTTGTGATTTGCCTTGGAGGAACTCTGACTACTCCAAAATGATCATCCTGCTGAGTTTCTCATCCAAAGCATTCATCGAAAAAGTTGGGGGAAAATGCAAGAGGGGAGGCCTCCTGGGCAATGGGTCCCAGTTTGCCTCCACTCAGCTTGTTGTCACTTTGAAACAAAAAGATTGGCACAAATCTCTGTGGGGTGGGTGGAGGTGGGGCTTGGGTACTGGACAAAGGTCACACAGATGGCCAAGTATTCAAATGCATGAAAACCTTGATACTGAAAATTTTAAATTAATATCCAATTACTCCAAGTATGATATTTTAAAAGATTGCTTAATAATCACTCACAGTAGAAGAAAGAAAAGGACAAAAGTCCACTCCTGAGTAAAGCTCACGTTCCCAGCCCCTTTTAGGGGAAATGAGAGAGAGAAGACCAGTGTCACACAAATAATTTATCTCCAAATCCTAAGTATATAACATGAGAACGAATGTATGATGCTGGAAGAGAGTCCTATGCTTCAAAATTCTAATTTCCCAATAATCTTTGAAAATGCCTGAATACACCAAAGAAACCCAAACACACCCAGAGAACTGAGGATGTAAGAATTTCCCCCAAAATATCAATTGCCATGTTTGGTGTCCCAGAAAACATTTATCCCAAGCCACCAATGGATCACCTTTTCTTCCCGAACCTCAGTTTCTCCACCGACAAATCGAGGGGCTTAGAGCTCTGATGGCACCTCCCAGATCAGAAGTGTAATGCTCCCAGGGTGTTAAGTGTTTGTACGTATATACTTAAAGCCCAAATTCAGCAATCATCTTTCATTTGTAGCACAACAGAAACACCTTTTCCCAAGTAGAGAGGAACCTAAGCAAGAGAGTCAGTCCTTGAGGACATCTAGACTTCTTCTACTCTATCTCATGTTCTTCGTTGCCTGCTACTTGCTTTTCTCACCCACTGCCTTGGTACGCCCACCAAACGATCCAAGACAAAGTTGAGAGAAGTTGCCAGAATTCATTCTTTAGGATCTGTCCCTTCAAAAGGATTGATTATGTGTCTGTTATCAAAATACTGGATGTGAGGGTCAGGTATAGGGTTTGACGCTATGGTTACAGCATTTTCAAGAGAGCTAACTTACAAATAGGCCATATACACGTGAGAGAGA
>NW_025368831.1:0-1016 GCF_016433145.1 Gracilinanus agilis | reverse complement strand
CCATTAACGTTCAGATGCTCTTCTGATTAAAATTTACTATATATCAATTGATAATTTAAAATTCAATATATATTATTAAATTCCTTATGTATGCTTGTAATTCAAGAAGGACATGAATGGGAAGAGATGTGAACTTAGATGTAGATGAAACACTAAGGAACATCTTCCCTAAATCAAATCTTCCCTAAAAATAAAATGCTTTGCACTCAGATACTTAATTTTTATTCTTTCCTTAAGAAAAAAAAAATGTGAATTTCTGCACAAAGAATGTTAGATTTTTGAAGTCGTTTGTAATGAAAAATATTGTGACTCTTATAATTTATGATTTAAAAAAATTATAGAATTCAATCAAATAGTAATAATATATAATAGCAATGTATACTTCCAAATGCAAAATTTATAGAAATTCAGACCTGTTAAAAGAGAACAGAATTTTCCATAAAATATTATGTTTTATAATTTGTTGTTTCTTCTGATAAAAATTCATGGGTTTTGGGCAATAAATTCATCTTCATATTTTTCACCCTTACTTTCCATCTTAGAATTAATACTGTGCATTGGTTCTAAGGCAAAAGAGCAGTAAGGTCTAGGCAATTGAGATTAAGTGACTTGCCTAGGGTCACATAGCTAGGAAGTGTCTGAAACCAGATTTAAATCATGGACCTTCTATCTCTCAGCCTGACTCTCTATCCACTGAACCTCCTAACTGCTCCTGGGATATCACATGTTAACAGCGAGGTCTAAGCATGAAAAGTTGAAGATAGGAGCTTGGTTAATAAAAAGGGAACAGGAAAGGCTTTCTGTATGTCAGTGGTGTCAAATTCAAATAGAAATATGAATACTCACTTATACATGTATAAGGACCTCCAAAATCTGCTTGCATTTTAGCTTAGTAAATCACAAGTTAATATTATCTTTGAGTACATTTTACTCAAATATTTTATTGAATTTTTAAAATTTTATTTATTATATTAAATATTTCTGTTACATTTGAACCTTGTTCTGACTTTTCTCAG
>NW_025368830.1:0-1488 GCF_016433145.1 Gracilinanus agilis | reverse complement strand
AGCATTTTGAAGCCCCCAGGCACTCAGGCTGATCAACCAATGGAACATTGAGTGAAGATGATTAGAAGGTTTAGTGATTTAAAAAAAAAATCCATTTCTGGAATTTTCTTCCTTTATGAGGATAGAGAAGTGTTGTGTTCTATCCCTATTAACTAAGCTTTTCTCTTATAATATGAAGAAAATGGAGGCCTCTTATCTCTTCTTTGTTCAAGTCTGATCTATTTAATGATTCTTGATTTCTCTGTGACATCAGTATGATACATGATTTGTTATGTGTTCTGAAAATGCCTGATTAGTTGATGCCAACTTCTGCCCTGTCTTGTTTTAAATGTTTCTGGTTATTTTGCTTCTTCTCATTCTGGTACTGGTATTGTGGTGGTCCATTAGACTCTGATGACTTAAATTTTCATGTGAACTGTTTTTTAGCAGAAAACTACTTGGATTTGGGTCAGACAATGGGTTTGACTCTCTCATAAGGGATCCATGAAAATGGGCATATCAAGTTCTCCCTCTGAGCTTTAGTTTCTTCATTTTTAAAATGGGAAGAAAATTATTTAAATTCTTTATTTCAAAGTATTGAAACAAAAAAATAAATCATCAAATGATTAAAAAATACCTTTCAAACATAGAATAGTTTGCCTGTAAAATCCATGGAGAAAGGAAGAATTTATGACCAAATGAGATAGAGAGTAAGATATAAAATGAATAATTTTGATTATATTAAATTTAAAAGCTTTTGTACAAACAAAACCAATGTAGTTAAGATTAAAAGGGAAACAACAAACTGAGGTAAAATTTTTATAGCAAATTTCTCTAATGGTCTAATTTCTCAAATTTATAGAGGACTAAATCAAATTTATAAGGATATAAATCATTCCCCAATTGACAAATGGTCAAAGGATATGAACAAGAAATTTTCAGAAGAAGAAATCAGAGCTATCCTTAATATGAAAAAAATGTCCTAAATCACTCTTGATTAGAGAAGTGCAAATTAAACAATACTGAGGTACCACCTCACATCTATCAGTTTGGCAAATAAGACAGTAAAGGGAAGTGATAAATGTTGGAAAGGATGTGGCAAAATTGTGATACTACTGTATGTACTGATGGTGAACTTGTTAATTGATCCAACCACTTTGGAGAGCAGTTTTTAACTATGCCCAAAGGGCTATAAAACTGTGCATAGCCTTTGGCCTTGTGATACCACTAATGGGTCTATATAGCAAGAGAATATTAAAAAAGGGAAAGGATCTACTTGTATAAAAATACTTAAAGCAGCTCTTTTTGTAATGGCAAAGAATTGGAATTTGAAGAGATCTCCATCAATTAAGGAATGGCTTAATAAATTGTGGTATATGTTGGTGATAAAATACTATGCTGTTATGAGAAACAATGAGCAGGATGGTTTCAGAAAAAGCTGGAAAGTTCTACATCAACTAATGCAGAGAGAAATAAGCAGAACCAGGAAAGCACTGTACACAGTAACAA
>NW_025368828.1:0-1215 GCF_016433145.1 Gracilinanus agilis | reverse complement strand
ATATCATCTGCAAAGAGTGATAGCTTAGTCTCCTCATTGCCTATTTTGATACCTTCAATTTCTTTTTCTTCTCTAATTGCTACTGCTAATGTTTCTAGTACAATGTTAAATAATTGAGGAGATAATGGGCATCCTTATTTCACTCCTGATCTTATTGGAAAGGCTTCTAATTTATCCCCATTGCATATGATGCTTGTTGATGGTTTTAGGTATATACTGTTTATTATTTTTAGGGAAGGTCCTTCTATTCCTATACTTTCTAGGGTTTTCAATAGGAATGGGTATTGTATTTTGTCAAACACTTTTTTAGCATCTGTTGAGGTAATCATGTGATTTTTTAACTTGTTTTTTTGTTGATATGATCAATTATATGCATGGTTTTCCTTATGTTGAACCATCTTTGCATTCCTGGTATAAATCCCACCTGATCATAATGAATAATCTTGTGATCACTTGCTGAAGTCTTTTTGCTAGTATTCTAATTAATATTTTTACATCTATGTTCATTAAGGAGATTGGTCTGTAGATTTCTTTGGTCTACCTGGCTTTGGGATCAGTACCATATTTGTATCATAAAAGCAATTTGGTATAACTCCTTCTTTGCTTATGATGTCAAATAATTTATATAGTATTGGGATTAATTGTTTTTTGAATGTTTCATAGAATTTACTTGTTAAGTCATCAGATCCTGGCTATTTTTTCTTAGGGAGTTCTTTGATGATTTGTTCAATTTCTTTTTCTGATATGGGATGATTGAAGTATTCTACTTCTTTTGCTGTTAATCAATGCAATTTATATTTTTGTAAATATTCATCCATATCACCTAGATTGCTATATTTATTGCAATATAATTGGGCAATAAATTTTAATCATCGCCTTTTAATTTCACTTCATTATAGGTGAGGTCTCACATTTCATCTTTGATACTGTTTAGTGGGTTTTCTTCTTTCCTTTTTTTAAATTTGATTGATCAGTTCTTTGACAATTTTATCTGTTTTTCAAAGTACTGGCCTCTAGTCTTATTTATTAATTAAATAGTTCTTTTACTTCTGATTTTATTAATTTCTCCTTTCATTTTTATGATCTCTAATTTAGTTTTCATCTGGGCATTTTTAATTTGTTTGTTTTCTAGTTCTTTGATTTGCACGTCCAGTTCATTGATCTTTGTCCTCCCTAATTTGATAATATATGCCCTCAAGTAAATATATATATATA
>NW_025368827.1:0-2018 GCF_016433145.1 Gracilinanus agilis | reverse complement strand
TAAACTCCAAATCACATGCACATACATACATTTTTCTTTCTTTTAAAAAATCAAATCATGATTTATCATGATTTATTAAAATAAATAATGATTTGCCTATTTTAGTGGTTTAAAAAGCACTAGGTCCTAGTCTTATTTATTACTTTAATGCTTTTCTTACTTTCAATTTTATTAATGTCTCCTTTGATTTTCAGTATTTCTATTCTGGTTTTTAATTGGGGATTTTTAAGTTATTCTATTTCTGTTTTTTCGGTTGTGTGCCCAGTTCATCTATCTGTGACTTCTCACTTCTATTGATGAACATATTTAATCAATGTACATATTTAAAAATATAAATTTTCCTCTACAATTGGCCTTGGATGCATCCTACAAATTTTGGAATGCCATCTCACTGTTACCATTCTCTTTTATAAAATTATTGATTATTTCTATGGTTTCTTCTTTGACTCCTTCATTCTTCATGACTAGATTATTTAGTTTCCAATTAATTTTCATCTATGTTTCCACAGCCCTTTATTAAATGCAATTTTATTATATTATGGTTTTAAAGGAGTAAATTAAATATTTCTACTTTTCTGCATTTGACTGTGAAGTTTTTAATGCCCTAAAACATCATCACTTTTTTGTGAAAGTACTATGTACCACTAATAAAAAGGTCTCCTTTCTATTGCCTTTCTGTTTTCTCTAGAGGTCTATTATAGCTAACTTTTCTAAGATTCTATTAATTTCCTTAAGTTCTTTCTTATCTATTGTTAAATTTGCTAACTCTGAGATAGGGAATTTCAAATTCATCACTTATAAAAATTTTACCGCTAATTTTCCTTCTATAATTCATTTAACTTTTCTTTTAAGAGCTTGGATGTTATGGTAGTTTGTGAATATATGTATAGTATTGATATTACTTCATTGTATATGGTGCCTTTTAGCAAGCTAGAATTGCTTTGCTTATCTCTTTTCATTGGTCTATTTTTGTTTTTGCTTTGTCTGAGATAATGATTGTGAACTCTCCTTTAAAAGAAAATTTAGCTGAAGCACAATAGATTCTGCTCCAGTACCTCATCCTAACTCTGTATGTTTCATCTAAATAACATTTTGTTGAATTCTGGTTTCTAATCCATTCTGCTAACCTTTTCTGTTTTATGCATGAATTCATTCCATTCATTCTCAGTTTTGATTACTAACTGTGCATATCCCTACACCCTATTTCCTTGTTTGCCTTCATGTTCTTTTTCCTCTGTCTCTTCTCAAAAGTCTACTTTTGAAAGTCTGACCATTGCCTCTCTTAATTTGTCCTCCTCCTTATCATCACCCAATTTTTTTCTCTCCTACCTTTCTGATGAGTAAGATTGATTTCTATATCAATTGATATAGAAACACACTCACATATCTTTTTCCATCTTCGAACCAGTCCAGATGAGAGTCGGGTTTAAGTATTCTCCATATCACCTTTCATCCATTTTCCACTCCTTTATAAAAGCTCTACCTTACATGCCTCTTTTATGTTAGTTTCCCCCATTCTTCTTCTAATTTCCCTCTTCTCCCAGTGCATTCCTCTTTTCATCCCTCTCATCCCTTTATTTTGGAGGTCACTTCAACGTAACTGATTCACATCTGTGTCCCACATCTGTGTAGACTCTTTCTAACAGCTTTGGTATTGATAGAGTTTTAAGATACATGTAACGTCTTAGCTTACGTGAATATAAATAGTATAGCCTCATTAAGTCCCTCATGATTTCTTCTTTGTATTTACCTTTTTATTCTCCTATTGAGTATTTTATTTGAATGCCATATTTTCTATTCAACTCTGGTCTTTACATCAGGAATATTTGAAAGTCCTCTATTCTTAAATATTCTTGCCTATTCATGTCCCTTGCCCATTTATCAATTGGGGAACAGCTTGATTTTTTATACAATTGATTAAGTTCCTTGTATATTTGAGTAATTAGATCTCTGTCAGAATTTTTTATTATGAAGATTTTTTCCCAGTTTGTTGTTTCTCTTATGATTTTGGTTGCATT
>NW_025368826.1:0-1250 GCF_016433145.1 Gracilinanus agilis | reverse complement strand
CCTGTAATAAGAATACTAGGTATGTATTTGAAAAAAGTTTTTTTTTTTAAAAAAAGGATTTACTTTTATATAAAAACATTTACAGCAGCTTTTTGTGGTGGCAAAGAATTGGAAATTGAGGAGTTGTCCATCATTTGAGAAATGGCTGAACAAATTATGGTAGATGATGGTGATGAAATACTATTGTGTTCTAAGAAATGATGAGCAGGATGATTTCAGAAAAAAACTGGAAAGACATGAATGGATGCAAAGTGAAATAAGCAGAACCAGGAGAACATTGAGCATACTAACTGCAATATTGTATGATGATCAACTGTGAAAGACTTAGTGACTCTCAGTACTACAATGATCCAGAGCAATTCTGAAGGATTCATGACCAAAAAAAATGTAATCCATTTCCAGAAAAGGAATTGCAGATTTGGAGTTCGAATGCAGAGTAAAGAATACTACTAGTTCTGGGTTAAGATGGCGGCAGAGTAAGAAGCAGCTCTTAACCTCTCCTGACCAAAACACAAAAAACTCCTCAAGGGGACATAAAAACAAGTCCAGAAGAAACGAGGAACCCCACAACAGGACCCAGCGTGGAAGGTACGTGGAATCGAGGCATTTCCATTCTATAAAGGGGTGAAACAGCTCTCACTAAATCGCGGGCTGAGCAATCACCACAACCCCACCCCCTCCACACACAACACCTATAGCGGCAAAGCCAGCTAAAAAGAAATAGAGCAAGTTTGGGGCACCCATCAAGTCATTGGCAGCTCCGGGGACTGTTCCTGAGAGCAGCAAGATTTAGAACCCCAAAAAGCTAATGAACGCACACAAAATCTGAGCACGGGAGCAGGCCGCAGAGAGCAGACACAGGGCACAGAGCGCGGGCTCAGAGCACAGGCAGGGGCAGAGGCGTGGGTGGAGGCAGACAGAGCCACTAGCTAAAGCTTTGAAACCCTGAGTGGGGAACCAGTGCAGACGGTATATGACTGTGGAAGCAGCGCCCTGAGACTTGTAAAGAAACCTCCGGCAGAGGATCAAGCAAGGGGGTCCACCAGGGGGCTTGACCTTGGAAAAAACCAGAACTCAGACCTCAGGAGCCAAAAGACCGTGGACAGACCCTGAGCTCGAGGATAAACCTGAAAAGCTGCTGGGCTAACATGGCTACCCAGTCTCAGGAAGTTCAGAAGAGAAAGATTAACAACAAGAAAAAGAAGTCTTTAACACCCAACAACTTTTACACAGAGAAAATCCAGACAACC
>NW_025368825.1:0-2732 GCF_016433145.1 Gracilinanus agilis | reverse complement strand
AAAAAATCAAAAAATGAAAACGTATTCCTTCTACTGGGTGGTTTCTTTCTTACTTTGTGCTGAGCAATCTGTTCCTGGAGCTTAGAAGCTTGGGTTCCTATGGGTTCCCAATTTGTAAGCTTCTTTTCAGTACTTGTGAGCCACTCAGTCAATGGTTCTAATGTTTCATGAAATTGTTGTGCTACCACGGAGATCCCTTCCAACTGAAGATTCCTACAAAAATGCCAAGCAAGGTTAAGGTCATGCTTTGAAGAAGTGTGCATTGGCAGTCACAAAGAAAATTTTCAGTCATGAAAATTCAGTATAAATCAAGCCAAATAACAAAATCCACCCTTTGTGACTCTTGTACAAGTGTTATACAGGGATTCATATGAACCTAAAATAAATATGCAATTAATATTCCAAGAACAACACATATCAATTCCTCTTTATCAACAAATTAAGGGGAAAATACAATTGCCTGAATTTTATTCAAGCTTAAAATGAATGATAAACTTTTATTTCAAATGGCTAGAACATTTTTTGGTCTTCAATAAGATACAAAACCTCATTCATTCATTCAACAAACATTTATTGAATACCTACCATGAATAATTTCTCCAAGATTTACAGAGAATGGCAAATGACACCTCATATTAAAATAGACAACTTTTTTTTAAGTGACACTGAGAGAACAGAATAGAAATATCAATTTTGGGCTTTTTGAAGTTGTAAATGTACACATGGTTTTTCATTTGAAAAATCAAGCAGTCACGGAGCTCAGCTTTTAAATAATATCTTCTGTTTTTTCCCAATAAAGAAAAATCAACAGTGAAAGATAGGGTATGCTACCTAAATTTCAGACAGTCATAATTTGGATTCTTATGAGGATTAAAGAATTCTTTGTTTCACACATAAATTTGTCTTGAGGTTATGGTGAAGCTGTACTTGCTGTGGCAGAATACATCCATGTCGATTAAAAACCCTATCCCACTCTAACCTAAATTTTTACCAAAAGCAAAGTAATTTCGATGGCCTATAGAAAATTGACAGAAATTCATCTCAGCGGTTCAGTTCACATTCTCTTCAATATTTCTGCCTAGGACTACTTTTCATCCTGATAATTCTCTTGTAATCTCCAGGGAATTATATAGGATGAAAGAATAGTCCCCAAATGGCTCAAAGGCAACTATGAAATAAATATTGAGAAGTAGGGGGCAGGTAGGTGGCTCAGTGGATTGAGAGGCAGACCTCAAGAAAGGAGGATCCTGGGTTCAAATCTGGACTCAGACACTTCCTAGTTACATGACATTGGGCAAATCACTAACACCCAATTGCCTAGCCCCTACCACTTTTCTGTCTAGGAACCAATAGACTATATTGATTCTAAGATACAAATAGGACATTAGAAAAATCTAATTAATTTTTTTGGTTTGTTTTAAAGGTATCATCTGTCAAACCTATTATTGAAAGTAATGTGTTTTGCCACCTGAAAAAATACATTTTGCTGTTAAATAGCAGAAATACTTCTACTGCCTACATCTGCATTTTTCATCTCCTTCTCGAAGCTCCTTCATTTTTGCATATACAAAATTGAAAGTATAATCTTGACTTCCAGATAATTTGCATTTATGCTTATAAAAGCTCATTAATTTATAATTTCACATATTTGTAAACAGACATCTAAAAGTTTGAGGCATATTGGGTTATTCAAACCAAAAGCAAAATATAAAAGGATCTATAATGACTTCAAAATAATTGTCACCAGATTGGGGAGACATTAAGGAAAAAAATATAGTGAAAATATAGTGCTTTAGTACATAGATGGGAATTAATGATATAAGCTGATTGCCTGATGAAAAAGTATTGGAGATACCATCAGATAAATAAAAGCATGCCCAGAGAGAAAAGATTTGTCAGTCACATAAGAGAAAGGGATGGATGTGTGTGTGTGTATGTATATATATATGTACATATATATATATATATAAATTGAATCTTAGTTTCTCCTTACGTAAAATGAAGAGATTGAACTGTATATATTGATAGATGCGTGTATGTGTATATATCCATAGATGTAGATATATACAGGTATATATGCATCTATATTTATTTATGCTAGTGGATGAATATTTTGACTTGATCCAAATTTGGGAAGCAGATTTGTCATCGAGAGGAAATGAAGCAGAGCTGACTTGTGGACTATCCATGTGCTTCAATAAGAATGAATAAGAGTAAGGACCAGCATTAGCTCATTTTGAAACTTGCCACTGCCAAAATAGTTTGAGAAAATAAGTTTTGATGTTTTTGAGAGGTCTACAACTTGCACAATGAATAGCCAGAGCACTGGTCACTGGAATTTTCCCTTAAACACTTAAATCAATACAAGAGTTTGTTATCCAGTAGCTCGGTTTTTTAAAAATTTTGTATTAAGGCTCCCATTCAGGAACTCAGGTGGGAAAAGGACACTCTGATTTCTGGGACAGCCATTTACCCTTTTTTAGAACAGCTGCTCAATGGAACAGGCTCCTAACACACCCAAGAACACACTGTAGGGCTCTTCCAAGGTCAAGGCAAAGTGAGGGAGATTGTCCATATATTGACTTTCTCCTCCCACCCCATGAAGAATTTATGGGAGACTAGAGATGCCCAGGGTGGGCAGATAGGGATGAGCTACAATCTGCATCACTTGAAGGCCTATCCCATACAGCTCCATCTCAATATTGGAGTAGTCAAGGAGGAATATGGAATGG
>NW_025368824.1:0-3450 GCF_016433145.1 Gracilinanus agilis | reverse complement strand
CCAGTATTTATTATATCTTGAGTCAGAAATTTGTTTACAAATATATA
The DNA here is from genome assembly GCF_016433145.1 of Gracilinanus agilis. NCBI lineage: Eukaryota > Metazoa > Chordata > Mammalia > Didelphimorphia > Didelphidae > Gracilinanus > Gracilinanus agilis. The sequence goes on along the minus strand of NW_025368824.1, from coordinate 3,403 downwards.
CAAATAGAGAAGTGTGGATTTTTAAAATTAATATTCAATATCTCCAGAGTATAATATTAATAAAGATTTATTAATATTTAACTAGAGAGCTAGAGAACACAGGGAGCGTTCCCCACTCACTTCACATGGAAGAGAGAGGGCATGGCAGAGCAAACTCCAAATTATATACAGACCAGTAACAACACACGTATAGGAAAGGTAAAAGGAATTGTGAGTAATACAGGAAGGAAGTTTGGGTAATGTAATTTTAGGGATTCAAGATAATTCTAACTATACAAAAGAAACAATAAAGAAGAGAAATGTGAAGAGCTTAGAGAGGTTATCTATACTATCAACCTAAATGTTTTACTCTGGATCTGCTTAATCCGGGCAGAGTAGCCACACAGCCTCCTCCGAGATGGAAGCTAGTCTCTTAGGAAACTAGGAAAGGAGTCAGCCTTTCACTCACCCAATGAAGTAATCCAAGAGTCAGAGTCTAAGTAGAAGCCAAGTTCCGAGCCCACGATCCAAGCCGCAGTCTTCAGCGAAGCTCCCTCAATTCTATCCAAGACTATTTCCAGAAGACAACCTCTTCAGATCATCCTCTCAAAGACAGTCTGCTCTGAGGGAGTGCAGGGCTTGCTTTTCCCGTGACTTCTTGTCCCTGCCTCTCTTCACAGGGGCCAATCACAGTTTCCAAATCGGCTAGCACTGCCCAGAGGGCAGTGTCTGTGGGATCAACTTCTCACCTTCAGAAGGTTAAGTTCTCATCAAAATAGATTCACAGCTACTAAGTAGGGTGTTCAGTCTTTTGTTGATTCAATTTAAAAGTAGACAAAGGAGAGTTAATCCTGTCTTCAGTCTAGTGAGGCACTAAGTAGGAGTACTTAAATTATAGTTAACTAAAGTGTTAACTGAAAATAGACAAAGGGAATAAAGGATTCCCTTTCACAAGTATAAACTCAAAGAGAACAAAGAATTCTCTTTTACACACCTTGCATATATTATAGGTTTAAGACTTGCAAAATCATGGATAGATGGAGTTAGCATGCTGGGAATAACCCTGCTAAACAGTTTCCAATAGGGAGAAGCTGGGTGGCTCAGTGGATTGAGAGCCAGCCTAGAAACAGAAGGTTCTGGGTTCAAATCTGGCCTCAGACACTTCCCAGCTGTGTGATCCTGGGCAAATCACTTGACCCCCATTGCCTTAAAAAAAAAGTTTCCAATAGGATCTTTTAATTTAAAATATACATATGATACTTTAAAAAATACTATTAAATCTCCCTGGTTAAAGATTAAAAAAAGTAAATGGGAAGTCTTTCAAAATGGCTAATCAGAAACTACCAAAAGACACCAAGCCTCAATTAGTTGTTTTAAAGACTAATGAGAATGGCTTCTCAGGTATAATTGAGATCAAATTATCTTCTCAAGGAGGGGAGAGGAGTGGAAGGGAGGGAGAGAATTTAGGAGTTGAAATTTTAAAAAATAATGATTAAAAATGTTTACATATATGATGGTGATGGAATACTATTGTGCTATAAGGAATGATGAACAGGATGATTTCCAAAAGAGCCCGAAAGACCTATGTGAACTGATGCGGAGTGAAACAAGCAGAATCAGGAGAACATTGTACACAGGAACAGCAATATTGTGGGACAAGGAAGTGATAGACTTTGCTACTTTCAGCAATACAATGATCCAGGGCAATTCTGAGGGACTTATGACAAAAGATGCTCTCCACTTCTAGAGAAAGAACTGTTGGAGTAGGAATACAGATGAAAGCATGATTTTCCAATTGATTATCTGGGTTTATGTTTGGGGATTTTGGTTTTATAAACTCACACAAATAAACAATATGGAAATATGTTTTGTGGGATAATACATATAGAACCCAGATCAAATTCCCTTCCCAGCATCTGGAGGGGGAAGGGAAGGGAGGGATGTATATATATACATATATATATAAAACATTTTTTTTACATTTTTACATTTCTAGAGAAAAAATTGCTGGAGTAAGATGAATGCAGATCAAGGCATACCATCCTTCACATTAGTGTATTTATGGATTTATTTTGGGACTTTGGCTTTGTCTGAGTGTGCTCTTACAACAATGACCAATATGGAAGTGGGTTTTGCATGATAATAAAAATAATTTTTTTTTTCTACAGGGGGTCAGCTATGTGGTATAGTGGACAGAGCACCAGGCCTGGAGCCAGAGTTCAAATCTGGCCTCAGACACTTCCTAACTGTGTGTCCCTGAGCAAGTCACTTAATCCTGTTTGCCTAGCCCTTGCTTATCCTTCTATCTTAGAATTATTACTAAGATAAAAAATTAAGAGTTTAAAAAATGTACATATAGGGGGCAGCTGGGTAGCTCAGTGGATTGAGAGCCAGGCCTAGAGACGGGAGGTCCTGGGTTCAAATCCAGCCTCAGACACTTCCCAGCTGTGTGACCCTGGGCAAGTCACTTGACCCCCATTGCCCATCCTTACCACTCTTCCACCAAGGAGCCAATACACAGTATTGACTCCAAGATGGAAGGTGAGGGTTTTATAAAAAAAAATGTACATATAATTGGGAAATATTTAATGAAACAAATAAAAATATTTTTAAAAGGACTAATGATAAAATTAAAAACTCAAATCCAAGAGGAAAACAAAAATGTACCCCCAGCCAATTTTTGTTGTTTCTCTGTTACTTCTTTTTAGCCTCAGTTGCCTTCTGTCAACAAGGAAAAGAGAATATTTTGGAAACTTTACAGAGTACCACACTGGACAAGGAGAATGGCTATCGTCCCTTTGGCACTTGTTTGTATTTCTCCTCCTGCCCCCTCAAGGACTGCCACCTTCCCTTACCAGGTCTTTCTCCTAGTAGTAAGTCATATTAAAAATAATTAAGATGTACTCATTGGTAATGAATTAATTAAAGGGAATGACATAATATATAACTATGGTCCTACTCCAATAATTCCCAGGAGTGGATGGACACTTGGCCACCATTCATTCTCCTTGGATGACAGGAGATCTGCTTAGATTCACACAAATAAGAGTCAGATTTTAAAAAGAGGAAAAACAAACTGCTCATGGATAGGCCAAGTCAATTGTGTAATTAGAATTTTCTCCCCAGATCAGCTTCCCATTTTCCTTCTCACATTACATGCTTACGCTTTGAAGATAAAGTTGTGAGTGTTATTCAGTTGCATCTGACTCTTCATGACCCCATTTGGGGTTTTCTTGGCAAAGATATTAGAGTGGTTGGCCATTTCCTTCTCCGGCTCATTTTACAGATGAGGAAACTGAGGCAAACAAGGTTAAATTGAAGGAAGAAAGGAAAGGAGGGAGGGAGGAAGGGAAAGAGGAAAAAAGGGAGGGAGGGGGAAGAAGGAAGGAAGGAAGGAAGGAAGGAAGGAAGGAAGGAAGGAAGG
>NW_025368823.1:0-3943 GCF_016433145.1 Gracilinanus agilis | reverse complement strand
AAGACAGAAGAGTGATAAGAGCTAGGCAATGGGGGTTAAGTGACTTGTCCAGGGTCACACAACTAGGAAGTGTCTGAGGTCAGATTTGAACCTAGGACCTCCCATCTCTAGGTCTGACTTTCAATCCACTGAGCTGTCCAGCTTCCCCCTCCCATTATTGTTGAGGGCTTTCCCTTCAGTCATCCAGGTCTGAAAGAGGTATCTTCCTCACCTCCTCATACTCACACCTTTTGTTGCCAAGGACTATCAACTTCACCTTTGCAATATGTCTCTCCAGTATGTTTCCTTCTTTCCTCTAATACTATCTGCCACCATTTTGGCACAGACCCTCACCTTCTCATGCCTGGACAACTACAATAGCTTGGTGATTCATCTGCTTACCATGAAGCCCTTCACCAGACCATCCTTCATTCAGCTGCCAGTGATTTTCCTAAAGTTCATGCCCAATTATGTTCATTTAAAACTCAATAAATTTCCAGTGTTTTCCTGTATCTATGCAATTTGAAGAGAACTGTTTGACATCTATGGCAAACAAAAAAGTCCTAGCTTACAAAATATAAGAAGTATATAGAATCTATCACTCTAAGACATGTTTTATGGGGAGAAATAGAAATGCAGAGAATGTTTTCCAATCTAAATGAAGAGAGTATAGAGGCATTATAGGAAGGGCAATGACAATTAGTATTGCTTCTACCAATACCTTGTGTGACCTTGGGCAAGTCATTCAACTTATTCTAGCCTCAGTTCCCTCATCTATAGATATAATGAGGGGGTTGGATTAAATAGCCATCAAGATCCCCTCTAACTCCAAATCTATGGTCTTTCTAAAATAATAATAGTAACTAACTCAGCCCCCTCAAGTCCTTCAGGTCTTCCCCAAGAAAGAGGAATTTCATTTCCTTCCCTATGTCCTATTCCCATCCTAGCATTATCAGAGCCACTTTTTCTCTTGTTACAGAAGGCTAGGAAGTAGAAAAGGAAATCTTGCAAAATAGTTATATATTTTCTTTTCTCTGATGATACTAGAACAGGAAGCTAGTTTTATCTTTTTCCTATCTTTGACCTCTTGTTTGACTCTCCAGCAAGTGGAGGGAGAATGGCATTTAGATTGATGGACTTAGTGGTAAATTGCCTGTTGGCCTGTCATTCCTTTCTCTGGGAGCCATCACTCTTGCTCACCTCGATGAATTCTGATGAATTTTCTCATTAGTCTGTGGTAAAGGACAGAGGGCACAAAGAGCCCCTACTGAGAAGCAATTAATACAATTCAGTCATAGCCAACCAACCAAGAGGGCATGTCTATTCCTGTACTGCTTTTGTATAAGAATATCTAGGTTTGACTGTAATACACCTAACTACCTCTGAAGCCTAAGATTCAAAGTAAATGCCCTTGGTCTCCCTCCTTTTTCAGAAATCATTCGCGTCAAGTTCTATAGTCCCTCCAAATCAAAGTAGAACCAGTGGGGGGGAATCTATATTGGGTAAAATGATCAATTCAGTTCATTGTTTAGACCCCAGAGTATTTAATGAAGCCAAGGTTATAGGATATAGAGCTAGAAGAGGCCTTAGAGATCACTATGGAATATTAATCTCTTTTTGTATGAAAGACTTTTTGTAGTCTGGGAAAGCCAATAGACCCTTCTCAGAATGATTGTAAATGCATAAAACACATAAAATTACAAAGGAAGCTAATTATATTGACACAATTCTCTAAAAAAATGTAAAGTTCACAGACCCCAAGTTAAGAATTCTTAATCAAGTTCAAACTTCTCATTTTATAGGTTACATTTAAGGGTTAAATTACTTACAAAAGTCACACAGATAACAGTGTTGGAATTTGACACCAAGTTTTCTAATTCTAAATCCTGTCCAATTGTGGAAGTTGAAGGGAGACATAACTTAGTGACTAAGATATCAGTTAGGGTGAAGGAAAAGAGTTGAATTTGACTGAAGTTGCAAACTTGAGTTAACTAGGAGCATGGTGGTACCTTAAAAGAAATAAAGGACATATAGGGTTGTGGAGGATGTAAGAGGGGAGGGACTAGAATGTGGTGTAGACAGAAAGACAAAAAATTATGTTTTGAACTAGTAAAGTCTGAAGATGCAAGGTAGCAAGGCTAATGGCAAAAGAGAGACAAACTTATCATGATGAGAAAATTGCTTTGCCTAACCGACAAAATACACTACCAAGATGCTCCATCCAGAGTGGTGACAGATCCTGACTTCATGTCACATGAGGAGCTGTTAAAAGAATTGAGAGTGTTTACTTGAGAAGAGAGATCTCAGCAAAAGGTAATCATATGGAAGAGGGATTAAATTTGTCCTACTTGGTTCCAGAGAGAATAACTAGGACGATAGGAAAAAACTACAGAAACACAACTGAGGTTTGATGTCAGGAAGAAGAGGTCCTAAACTTCCCTTCATTGGAAGTCTTCAAGCAGGATGTAAAAGACCATATGCCAGATATATGGGGAATCTTTGGAGGTATGGATTGGACTAGCTAGTTGCTGAGGTCCCTTCCAGCTCTCAAAATCTATGATTTTGGGATTCTCTCCTTTCAAAGACCTTTGGGCAGGTAGGTGACTCAGCAGACAAGAGTTCTCAGTTCAAATCTGGTCTCAGATACTTCCTAGTTGGGTGACCTCAGCAAGTCACTTAACCCCAATTGCCTAGCCCTTACTGCTCTTCTGACTTAGAACTGATATTCTAAGACAGAAGGTAAGAGTTTCTTTAAAGTATGATACATGATTAAATGTTATTGGGACAAAGGAGAGAATCACACAAAGTGATGTGAGAAATTTGAGGACAGAGATCATTTTTAGTTGGAGGAAATCTGTGAAGGCCTCTGAGTTTTCTGAGCCTTGAAGAAAGAGAAAATCAAAAGGTAGAGAATACTTTTATAGTAGAGAACACCTATACAAATACACAGGGTGAGATCAGGGAATATAAGGGAGGAATCCTAGTTGTCTAGAATACAGTCAGAAGGACAATAAAGTGAAATAAAGCTAAAACAATAGGCTGGAGTTAGACCAGGGAAGGCCTTAAATACAAATTAAGGAGTGTGTCACAGAGACAATAGGAAAGCACTAAAAGTTTCTGAGCAGGACAGAGATGTACATTATTAGAGAGATGACTTTGGCAGCTATGTGAATGAAGGATGGAAAGGAGAACAGCCTGGAGCCAAGGAGATTGGTATGGAAGCCAATTCAATAATGAGTGTCTAAACTATGGTGGTGGTTGTGGGAGTGGAGATGAAAGAACAATGCAAGAGATATTGCCAAGACATAACAGGAAGTTCTTGGTAACAGATGTGGGAGATGAGGGAAAGGAAAAGTAAAAGATGGCTTCAGCTTTTAAAGTAGCATATGAGCTCTGCCCTTGAGGAGTTTACTACCTAGTTGATGAGGGTTTTACTTCTGCCTCTGCCACAACTAATCATGTGGCCTTGTACATGTCACTTAAAATATAGTTTTTCTAGTTACTTCACATGGTCTTTGTAGGAATCAAATGGGATACTCCTAAAGGCACTTCAAAACTCTAATGTACTATTAATGTGTTCTATTATTAACGCTCTTTGCGATAGCAAAAAATAATGGAAATAAACTATGTGCTCACTGAGTGAGGAATTGAAATATTCCATTACATATGAAATGAAAAGAATATTATTGTACAATAAGAAGAGAAATGTGTCTAATTTAAAGAAAGATGGAAAATCAAAAGAAGAAGCAGAAGCAAAAGAAAAAACTGTAAACATAGACAAGTATGTGAATAAAGGCTATATTAATGGCATCAAAACTTATGCTAAATATAAAGGATGATTTTTTACTCCTTTTAAAAAATAATATACCTTGCTTCTATCTTTTTTTTTCAAACATTTATTAATATTCATTTTTAACATGGTTACATGATTCATGCTCCTCCTTTCCCCTTCACCCCCCCGCAC
>NW_025368822.1:0-1412 GCF_016433145.1 Gracilinanus agilis | reverse complement strand
AAGTTATTCACCCACTCTGAATTTAGCTTTGTGTAGGGTGTGAGATATTGATCTAAACCTAATCTCTCCCATATTGTTTTCCAATTTTCCCAGCAATTTTTGTCAAATAGTGGATTTTTTGTTCCAAAAGTTGGGCTCTTTGGGTTTATCATACACTGTCTTGCTGAAGTCACTTACGCAAGTCTGTTCCACTGATCCTCCCTTCTGTCTCTTAGGCAGTACCATATTGTGTTGATGACCACTGCTTTATAGTAGAGTTTAATGTCTGGTACTGCAAGGCCACTTTCCTTCACATTTTTTTCATTCTTTCCCTTGATATTCTTGATATTTTGTTCTTCCAAATAAACTTTATCATAGTTTTTTCCTAATTCTGTAAAAAAAGTTTCTTGGCAGTTTGATAGGTATGGCACTAAATAAAAAATAAATTTGAGTAGAATAGTCATTTTTATTATGTTATCTCATCCTACCCATGAGCATCAATATTTTTCCAATTGTTTACATCTAGTTTTAATTGTTGATAAGCATTTTGTAGTTGTGTTTGTATAATTCCTCTGTTTATTTTGGTAGATAGATTCCTAAGTATTTTATATTGTCTAGGGAGATTTTAAATGGCATTTCTCTTTCTAACTCTTGCTGCTGTGATGTATTGGAAATGTATAGAAATGCTAATGCTTTATGTGCATTTATTTTGTATTCTTCACCTTTGCTAAAGTTGTCAATTATTTCTTCTAGCTTTTTAGTTGATTCTGTAGGATTTTTTAAGTAACCCATCATATCATCTGCAAAGAATGATAGCTTAGTCTCCTCATTACCTATTTTAATAACTTCAATTACTTTTTCTTCTCTAATTGCTACTTTTTGTGTTTCTAGTACTATGTTAAATAATAGAGGTCATAATGTGTATCTTTATTTCACTCCTGATCTTATTGGGAAGGCTTCTAATTTATCCCCATTGCATATGATGCTTGTTGATGGTTTTAGATGTATACCGTTTATTATTTTTAGGAAAGGTCCTTCTATTCCTATACTTTTTAGTGTTTTCAATAGTAATGGGTGTTTATTTTGTCAAAGGCTTTTTCAGCATCTATTGAGATAATCGTGATTTTTGTTTGTTAGTTTGTTGATGTAGTCAATTATGTGAATGGTTTTCCCAATATTGAACCATTCCTGCATTCCTGGTATAAATCCCACCTGAGCATGAGGGATAACTCTCTTGATCACTTGCTGGACACTTTTTACTAATATTCTATTTAAAATTTTTGCATCTATGTTCATTAGGGAGATTGGTCTCTAGTTTTCTTTCTCTGTTTTTGGTCTGCCTGGCTTTGGAATCAGTACCATATTTGTGTGATGAAAGGAATTTGATAGTACCCCTTCTTTGCTTATTATGTCAAATAATTTGTATACTATTG
>NW_025368821.1:0-1634 GCF_016433145.1 Gracilinanus agilis | reverse complement strand
ATATACATAGGCTGTACTCTTCCATGAAATCTATTTGATAGGAACTATATGTGTATACAATATTGAAGGAAGGGATTTGGACACAGAGTGAAGATGGAATGCTGATGGAGCAATTGCAATTAGAAGGTGGGAAGAAGCAAAGGCTTCTAGGAGGAGGAACAACTGAAGGAGAGTTCAATTTTGAACCCTGGACTGAGAGGAGCTCTGAATCCAACCTCAAGATTGAATCTAAAGCATTTCATATTGCCTGTATTGACTGTGAAGTGATCTTGTTATCAGCATCTGAAGACTTGAGGGCTGACAGGACATTCATCTGTCCAAGAGGATTTTATTTTAGAAACATCCAACAATATACATGAGAGTATATATATATATATATATGATCGAAAAAGAGAATTGATAAGCTTTTATTAAATTCCCATTATGTGCCAAACACTGTGATATAAAAAGGAACAAAAGACGGTGTATGACCTCAAGGAATTCACAATTTAATGGGAGCAGCAATAAACAAAGATGTACAAAGAAGTTATATACAGCATGAATAGGAAATAATTAGCAGAGGGAAGGCACTAGAATTAAGAGGGGCTAGGAAAGGCTTTTTGAAGAAGATAGGATTTTAGTTGGAGTTTGAAGGAATTCAGGAAAACCAGGAGGCAGAGAAGTTTGTCTGTCTGTCTGTCTCTCCCCCTTCTTTCTCTCTCACCTCCAGAAACATACACACATATATACGTTTAAAGATATGATGTACATGCAAAAAATATATGGAAGAATAATTCCAAAAAATTATTGCAACAATATTTATGCAATTTACATATTTCCTTCCCTTTCCCATTCTAATAAGAATATCTCTTTCCTTTGTATTGTCACTGCTTTTTTCATCATTTTTCTTATTGCTTTTTCAACCTTATTAAAGAAAGAGGAGAGATGCTTTGGGAACCAATGAGAAAAGAATAAAATCTTTAAATAGCTCTTTACACACACTTGAAACTCCCAATACTCCTGTGAAAAACAAAAGGCAGCTATATTGATGCTCATTTTTACAGATGAAGAAACTGAGGCTCAGAAAACAAAGGAGATTTGCTCATAGTCAGATATCTGGGAAATGTTAGAGCTGGGATCTGAACCCAGGTCACAATACCTTCTAGCTAGTGATTAATACACTAAAGGCTTCCTTTTATCTCTTGCCATCCTCTCTGGAGGCAGAAGCTGGTAATAAATTCCCCTGCGTGGTTCTAGTCCCAGCGTGGGCCACCCTGCACAAAGGCATCAGTGGCCTCATTTACATAAGATAATGAAACTGCAGTAAAAATAGTATAAATAAATAAATAAATTGCATGCAACTTTGTTTCTGTAATGACAGATGCTCTTTAAGCACTTTGCTAACATTTCCCAGGGAGATGCCATCTAATTTGGGATGGGTGGGGGGGTGGATGGAGATGGAAGTGGGGAGAGCTGTTGTCCCCCTACTTTCCCTTTGTGGAGCCCTGATTCAGCTATGCATAGTCACTTGAATCTCTGGGGCTCTTTCTTGCTAGTCCTCCACTTCCCTCACAATAATGAGATGTTGCAGAGGCTGTGGAGTCTGTGTATGAGGGGGAACTTGGAGTTAAGAGAGAGAGAGAGAGAGAGAGAGA
>NW_025368820.1:0-1326 GCF_016433145.1 Gracilinanus agilis | reverse complement strand
CCCCCTCATTCTCCTTCCCTCCCTCCCTCTATCCCTTATTCTCTCTCTCCCCGTCATTCATTATCCCTTCATCCTCTCTCTCTAGCCACATCTCTCAACTCTTTCCCTGTCCCTCTTCCTTCTCGGTCTTTTCCTCTCTCAGTACTTCTTCCTGTCATCTCCCTCCTCTTGGCTTTTTAAGTCACTGCGTTCCTCTCCCCCTTCTCTGTCTCCCTTTTTCTCCCTCTTTTCATCCTCCCATTTTTCTCACCCTTCCTCTCCATCCCTTTCTGATTCCCTTCCCTCTTCCTCCCATTTCATTCTCCATTACTGTCTCCCCTCCTTCTCGGTCTCTCTTTTATGGGGTTACAACTTCATGTTGTGGGGTACCATGGTGAACACCTGGGTTCCAGAAGGATACCTTTAGCAAGAATGCAAGACTCCAAACTTGGCTTAAAAGTAAAAAGAGAAATGTATTAATTTGGAATGTAATGTTGAGAATGGCCAGAAGAAGAGCAAGGTGGAACAGCTAGATGGGGAGCTGTTCCTTGGGGGGAGGGTCAGCATGGATGGAAAAGCTGTCTCCCCCAGTTACAGCGTGAATGGAATAATGTTCCCAAATGCTTCAGTTCGGGGTTTTTTATATTCTTTACAACAGTGAGGATGTGACTAATGAGGTAACCACTGAGGCATTGGGTGGGGTTTTGGTCTGCCTGAAGACATAGAGGGTGACCCTCCTGCTTCAGAGGACAGATGAATGTCTGAGATGCAACCTGATGAGATCAAGGTGTAGCCTGAGGTGCATCTCCATATCCATTTCAAACTAAGACTAATCTCAGGGCCTACAGGATCTATCAGATGTTCTTGGGTTAGGAGTGACAAGGACAGAAAGGAGCAGGGAATTTCCCTATTTACAGTTTTCCTGGTTAAAAGGTTCAGTGTTCTTGCCATCTCTGTGCAACGCCCATGTGAAAGAGAGGATTGATCAAGCAGCCATCAGGTATGGGAAACTCTGTAACACTGAGTGGAACATGGATCACACATAAGAGACACTGGGTAAAAAATCTGGGTGAGAGAAGATGAGATCAAATGGCTCACAGTGTTAATAAGCATTGATTAGCTATTTGATGTGTTATAGGTTGCATAGCACTGGGAATATGAATACAAGAAGAAAGGAAGATAGTTCCTGCCCTCTAGTTCTTACGTTATTTTGGCAAAAACCAGCATAAAATTTTTGAAAATGATTTTGGAGTGGTTGGGGGTGGGGAGGGGCACTGATAGAAAAAGTCTGGAGTATAGCCTGGAGAGGAATAATAAATGGCTGAAGTGGGCCTGGAAAGAGACATC
>NW_025368819.1:0-4193 GCF_016433145.1 Gracilinanus agilis | reverse complement strand
AATTCAAATTGATTCCATAATTAAAATAGACCCAAGTCAGGATCGGGTTTAAGGTAGTTTATTTACAATTAGGAAGGTAAAAGATAGGGAAACAGAGAGAGGGAGAGGCTAGTACAGGCCTGCAGAGGCCTGGACAGAGAGAGAGAGGGATAAAAGGCTGATTAAACTAAACTACAGGCCTTAGCAATCAGAGAGGCAAGAGCCTACTTAAGGTAGAGTTTGGAAAACGCCAAGGTGGGCCAAGGAAGTCAGCCTAACTTACCCACGTGACAATTCAGAGTGGAAGCAGCCTGAGGTCTCAGCCGAGATCCATCAGCACTATATGACTATTTTCTTTTCTTCTTGGTCGGGGGGCGTGGGGGGGTGGGGCGCAGGTACTAAGTAACAATGTAGATATATCACAACACCAGAAGACAAAAAGATCTGATTTCAAATCTGTTCTCAACACTTACAATTTTGTGACTCTGGGCAAGTCATCTGCAAAATTGGCATAAAAATAAAATTTGCTTCCCTAGGTTGTTGTGAGAATTAAATGAGATAATCTTTGTAAAGTGATTTGCCAACCTTAAAGCATTCTATAAATGCTAACTGTTGTTATTGTTCTAATAAAAACATTTAGGGTTTATATGAAGCATACTTAACAGCAAAAAAAAAAGGTGTAGGCTTTAGCTAGACCAATATAGTAATATATCTTATAGTCATACTTTCTCTTCCTGTAAATATACCCAGAGGCTGCCAAGAGAGGAACACATCAGAGCATATAATAAGGTTAAATTTTATTTTTTTTCTGCAATATCCTATAAGTGTGAAATGGGATTTCTTGATTCAGTTAAGTCATGGTAGATTATCTGCTTCTAAATAGAATGTATATTTATAAAAGACACCAATTTTCCAGTTTCTGAGCCTTAAGATTCACTATATTTTTATCCAAGAATAATGAAATAATCAATCAATTACTCAAACAAGCACTAAGTAAGTATCTACTATGTGCCTAGGTACTGTGCTAGGAACTGGATTTACAGAAATGAAAATAAAATATTCCCTTTGCTCAAGGAATGAGAATGGATGGATAGATGAATATGAATGAATGAAAAAGCATTTATGGAGCACTTGACTGTTGAGGAGGCAGGAACCACAGTGCCTGCTGAAATATTTAGCCAAATTGCATCTCCATAGAGGTTGCTTCTCTTTTATGGGAATGCTAAGCTGGAAGCAAGACCAGCAGTCTGGACAGTGCTGCCTTTCACAAGGCTCTTGGGTTCAACAACCCAATGGAAACAAATGGTCAGCTGTTGATGTCAGTAGTGGCAAGGAAAGTGGGTCCCTTTTCTACAGTGATTGCTCCACTGAATGACGGTTTTGAGTCCCAGGTGGAAACAGGGGCCATGGTCTTAAGGACATTGTTATTCCAAAGAAACTTACATATCAGTATGATTTTAATTTCTGGAAGGTAGATGGTAATTTTGATGGTCTCAAATGGACATCTACATCTCCCCTATAAATCAAAGAAACTTTAGGTATTAATAATGAATTCAGGATGGATACATTTGTGGTCTTACTACAATAACCCATATTCATAGAATTTCTAATATCTCACTCAATTTACTATCTATCTCAAGGCTATTGTTTAGAGAACAGAAAAAATAAAGACAGAGCACCACTCATGGTTGTCTTGTTTTTCTTCTTTGTTCACTGGGGAAAAGAGTGAAGACTGAATCAAATTCATACTTTTTTCAGGATCAAGTCATGTAAGAAAATTGGAAAGGCATTATGAGATTTGGTTCCTGGTTCATGCAGGTCTGCTTTTGCCCCTTTTATCTCTTTACTTTGAATGGAGTTTCTCTAACCCCTGCTGTTGAGTTTTGTTGGAAAAATATAAAAATACTGATGATTTATGTGGATTTATTTTGTACCTTGTAACTTTGCTAACGTTGTTAATTATTTCCACTAGCCTTTTAGTTGATTTTCTAGTATTTAAGAACACAACCATATCATCTGCAAAGAGTGATATTTTAGTTTCCTTATTACCTACTTTAATCCTGTCAATTTCTTTTTCTTCTCTAATTGCTACCATTAGTGATTCTAGTACAATATTAAATAATAGAGGTGATAATGGGCATCCTTGCTTTACTCCTGATCTCTTTGGGAAGGCTTCTAACTTATCCCCATTGCAGATGATACTTGCTGATGGTTTAAAATACATACTGTTTGTTATTTTGAGGAATGGCCCTTCTATTCCTATACTCTCTAGTGTTTTCAATAGGAATGGATGTTGTGTTTTGTCAAAGGCTTTTTCTGCATCTATTAAGATAATCATGTGATTTCTATTGGTTTGATTATTGATATGGTCAACTACTTGGATGGTTTTCCTAATATTAAACCATCCTTGCCTTCCTGGTATAAATCCCCTCTGGTCATAGTGAATAATCCTTGTGGTAACTTGCTGTAGTCTTTTTACTAGTATTTTATTTAAGATTTTGGCATCTATGTTCATTAAGGAGATTGGTCTGTAGCTTTCTTTCTCTCTTTTTGGTCTCTTTACTCTGGAGACATAAGACTGGAAAGGAGAGGCGGGGGAGAAGGGATAATCGAGCCTGCTACTGCTGAACTCCAAACAAGAAGTGGTTGGATAAGAGCTAAACACATACCAGAAGCAGAAGCAAGACTCATCTCAGATTTGAAGAGCAGCCAATGGAGAACAACCAGAGACAAGTTTGGACAGTTGGCTCAAATAAACAACTCCTAAAAAATATACTTGCTATTGAGAAGCCCAATGCACAAATCTGTCTTCTGGCACTACCTTTTTAGTTTCTCCTTTGACTTTCCTGTTCTAATCTAGGACCTGGAGTTGGTTGTAGATTGCCAGCACCAGTTCCTCATTCCTTTGTCCCTTTCTAAAACCCGTGATGGTGGGTTGGAAGTCCCAGGATATTGTTGAGGCAAAGGTGCCATATGAGGACACTGAAGCTTTTCCTCTTGTATTTTCACTATGTTAAATAAATTATGAGGCTACAGAAAGTGGATTGTTTGAGTAGTATGACTATAGAATGAGTATAACTTTTGAGAAAAAAATTTCACATATAGGGTGGTGGGAGAGTCATAGATTTTCCTAGTTTTCCAATAATTTGGAGTCTCATTTTATCATTCTCTAGTCTAAATTCAAAATGGCCACAATGACTTTTGTTATCCTCCTAGTTATCTGAAGCTGTGAAGCAATAGAATTCTCATGCATGCACACAAAAGAAATTCTGACAAAAACAAAACAAAACATGGTAGCTTAAGTATATCACCATCTGGTGAACAAAGCAAATACATTCCCTAAGCTCAAGAAATGTAGCCCAGGAGCCAATGACAACGGCTACTGATAATTGTACCATCTCAATTGTCCCATATAGCTCATAAGTGTTACCATATTTATTTTTCTCTATGGTATGTAAAAACTTCATTTACATAGTGAATAAATGTTTGAAATTTCAAAATAACCTAAAGAAAAGTTGGCAGTGCTCTTTTTAATAAACATTTCATTAAGATACACCAATGCCCAAACTCTAATTTTAATTTAGAATCTTTGGTTAGATAGTACAGTGAAAAGAGTTTAGATTTGGAGGACCTGAGTTTAAATTTGCCTTATAACACATTAGTTGTAGGACATTGGGCAACTCACTTAACCTATTTGCTTCAGTTTCCTCATATGTAAAATGGGGATAATGATAGAACCTACAATCCAGAATTATTGTGAAGATCAAATAAGATAACATTTATAAAATGTTATCTAAACCATATAATGTTAGTCATGATGATGATTTAGAAATATTAGGCAAACTATAGAAATGTGAACATTTATTCTAACTATTAATAAATTATCAAAAAGTGGACCAAAAGTAGAGTACTAACAACATTATTTTCGCAAAAACAAAGCAGGCTGGTGTCTTGGAAAGAACATCAGCATTGCAGTAAACAGAAACCTGGATTCAAATTCCACCTCTGACAGTTTACCTAAAGTCTGACTGTCATTAAAGCACAAATCATTTAATCCCTCTGAGCCTGAATTTCCTCGTTTGTAAAATTAGAGTAATATTTCTAGTAGACTATGTCACAGAACTGTTGTGAGAATCAAATTAGTTAATGAATATAAAACTATTTTTGATATACTTATCATCATCTTAGCATATATATATATGTATATATATATA
>NW_025368818.1:0-1456 GCF_016433145.1 Gracilinanus agilis | reverse complement strand
TTTTTTTTTTTTTTTTAGTCTGTTTGTACAGCTGAGAGATTCGTAGGCTACAGGGTCAGTCTTAGGTAAAATTGAGAGACAGACAAAATTTATCTTTCCAATTGTGTACAATGCCCAGTGTCTCCAGGTATTTTAATAATGTAATAATGTGGGCCCATTTGGTGCCTTATAGGCCTGCTTCTTCCCTCCTCATTTATTAAAACTCCTATTCCTTTAGCGTTGACTATCTCTACTTTTTTTTGGGCAAAGTTTATTTACATTCTAATTTTTCACTGGGATGTAAATGATAACTAGGTTTATGTGTTTAAGCTACCAGTTGTATTTACAATCAGTGAGTTTATATTGATAGAATTTTAATTACAGATATTCTTGGGCAAAATAGTCTTCTTGGCCTCTCAGTTTACATGAAGTCTACTGGCCTCTTTCGCCACTGAAAAAGCCTACCAAGTTACTTTTCCTAAATGATATTTGGTATCTATATTTATATTCATAGATTTTAAGAATATCAAGAGGTGTGGAATGGGATTTCCTAGCATATTGTAATTACTAGGAGAATGCAGATTCTGCTAGGTATATAGACAACAGAATATAAATAAATACCCCTCTCTTTTTTTTTTTTGCACAAGGAGTAGTGTTAGAATGAGCATATACATGAACATATGTTAAGAATTCTTCACTGGGATGAGTGTCTGATTTCAACCTTCACCACCCTCAATTAAAACATATACACAGAAAAATTTAATTTGGGTTGGGGTGGGATTGACATGGAGAAGTCTGAAAATCAGGGAAGATTTGACCTTTCTGAAAGAGAAAAAGGAACAACATCTGTGTGCTATGCCAATATTTAGGCACATGATAACTCTTCTAGCTTATACTCTAAGAAGTGTGTGCAAGTGTGAGTGTGTAGGCAGTTTTTCAAGAATCTTTATTCAATATTGTCTACATATAAGGTTATACAAGTGGATAAATGAATAATTATCAAATAATAATAGAAAAAAAGACCTGCCATGTCAAATTGATCTGATCTTCCAGAACGAGTGTCTATCTTCCATGTTTCTTACTTGCCTGCTCATAATAAGTTTTGAGAAGGATCAATCATTGCAGTTAAAATCTGAGATCATTGCTTCTCAATGACTTAAAGCAGTCATTCAGAAATTCATCAGATATTTCTTCTAATTTAGTTGGCTTCCAAATTAGGGTTCTGGTCTTTGTCACATTCTCTGCTCTTCTCCTTCTTTCTCCTCAGAGGCACAAATCTCCTCATTCCTGCTTTTGCTTGGAGATTAAATGTTCAGGTAGATAATCTTTAGCAGAGGCACTATTTGTCTTAGTAGTGCTGATTCAGCCAACCATTACCTCATCTGCAACCAGGGTGGCAAGGCCTTAGCTAGAGGGAAAGGCAGGTCAAATAAACCAAGATGTAGCCTACATGCACTTTCATAACATGCTGTCTTAT
>NW_025368817.1:0-7372 GCF_016433145.1 Gracilinanus agilis | reverse complement strand
GAGAGAGAGAGAGAGAGAGAGAGAGAGAGAGAGAGAGAGAACTAATGGTTCTTAGGATTCTAAAGTTTCAAAAGTATCAGAGTTGTTTCAGATCAAATATGAGAGCACAATTTGAGTGCTTCTCATTTTGTTGAAAATTATTTCCCTCATAAATGTTGTATAACAGAGAAGAATGACATGCCTCCAGTCCCTTTTTCAACAGGAAAAAAAACCTTTCAAATTATAAAATCATTCCAAATGACATAAGGCACAATACCTTTAGGGGCAATCCTTGGTGGTGGTAATAAAGAACTGTGTGAGATACTGGCCATAACACTATTTGCTATAGGGAGGAATTCACAGACTCACACAATTTCAGAGATGGAAGGAGCCTTGGTGGTCATCTAGACTACCCAATACCCAAAAGGAATTTCTGTTATAACAGAAGCAATAAATGGACATCTAGCCTCTGTATGAAAACTTTCAAAGAGAGGGAACTCTTTACTTTCTAAGATAGGCCATTCCACTTTAGAAAAGTTCTAATTCGATATTAAACAGATAACACCTGAATCTCTACAAGGGAACGAAAACTAGTAGTTAGAAGAAATGATAACTGATGTTTCACTTGGACTTTGAACTCTGCCAAAAGTTTTACATTTGATTGACATTGTTTTACTATGATTTATATCATTTGATCTCCACTACCCTCATATCAAGTTGATGCTATAGGTATTATTAATCCCAATTTAACAGAATCATGAAATCACAGAATTTTAGAAGGGATGAGACTGTGACAATTCTCCAATCCAAACTATGTTTGTAAAGGAATCCAAATTGTATCATGTCCTATAGTTAGTCATACAATCTCTTCTTAAAAAGTTATCATGCAGAGAAATCCATTATCTCTGGGGAAAACCCATTCTATTGTTGGATAGCTCTGATTGTTAGGAATAACTTTTCTTGATATCAAACTTTTGGCACTTTCCTTCCACTGTTCTTAATTCTTCCATCAAAGACCAAAAGGCACAATTTAATCCTCCTTCCATAGAAAAGCCCTGTGAATACTTAAAAGTGGCTATCATAATCCCCTCAGTCTTCTCCAGGCTGAACATTGCCAATTCCTTCGGCAGATTTTTGTTCTCACCATTCTGGCTGGCTGACATCTTTTATGCTCTTTCCAGATTATCAATGACCAGTTAAACTCTGGCCCCCAGAACTGATCACAATATGACAGATATATTCTGATCAAGGACATAGTACAGAATGATTAACACACATTCACACACATTTATGCAGGCTCTGCCTCTCTTATGGTAATCCAAGATCATATTAAGCTTTGTTGGTTGCCAAATAACATTACTTATTTTGAGCCTACAGTACTGATCTTTTTTTGTATAGAGTACTTGTCCAGCCACACCTCCCCCATCTTATACTTATTTTTTATAACCCTTACCTTCCATCTTAGAATCAATACTATATTGGTTGGAAGGCAAAAGAGTGGTGAGGGCTAGGCATTCGGGGCTAAATGATTTACCCAGGGTCACACAGCTAAGAAGTGTTCAAGTAGAGATTTGAACCCAGGACCTCCTTTCTATAGTCCTGGCTCTCAACCCACTGAACTACCTAGCTGGCCCCCATATTATACTTATAAAGATGGATTTTTGAAGGAAGCTATCAATATGTAAGATTTCACATTCATTCATATAAAATTTCATGCCAATAGATTTAACTTGATTCTCTCACCTGGCAAGAGAAATCCTAATTTTATCATCTACTGTACTAGCCCATGTAAGACATGTATGTCCACATGGATTTTCTAAGGTCATAGATGTGACTTTCAAGTAGTAGGTTTAGAAATCCCTGGAATCTGACCCACCTCCTCTCCGGGGAAGACTGTAATTGCTGTCTTGAGGGCAGAAGGAGAAGGGCTGTGGCTAGGCACATGTTCTTTCCCTCCCTTGTGTCCAAGAGGAATGTCAGCCTAGATGTATATCTATCTGCCCTACTCAAACTCTGGTCTGGATGTATAATTTTTTGAGAATGGCCAAAACAAAAGTTACCCTTAAAGAGGAATTCTCTCAATTTATATCTATCATGCCAGTTAACCTCCTTTGCACCAAACCCTGAATAGACAAAAGACTATTACACACAGCAAATGGTAAATTAACTCATTTATCTCAACAAGTCAGCAAAAAAAAAATTGGAGAAGTTATAGAAATGTAAATGTTTTAGACAGTATTTAAGAGTGAGTGAGCTCTTTAGAAAGGAATGAGCTAACCTCTTAACTCAAAAAGGAGAGAGGCTTTAGTTTCACTCAAGGGGAAATTCTATCTCTAATGTCTCTAGAAAGATCAGCTCCAAATCAGGGACATATTGAGGACCTGGCTTCTTCTACATTTCTGCAGCTTACAAAGTATTTGTACAGGTTTCTCTTCTGAAGAGTTTATGTAACTACATGTTTCTTTCCCCCAAAAGTTCTTGGGCCAGCTCCCCACTTCAATCACTGAGTCAACATGTTCTTCTTAATCCAGAGTCATGACCCTTTATCTGCATGGACAGTGTATTGCAGTGCACAAAACACCCTCAGATTTAGTTGAAAGCTCAGTTACAATAACAAGATTTACTTTCTAAAACATTTTACTAAAAATGTCAACATATTTTATATACAACATTCCTCTGACCTACCAGTTCAAAAACAGAGGGGGAAACATATACATTGTTGGTGGAATTATGAACTGATTCAAACATTTTAGATAGCAATCTGGAATTATACTCAAAGAGTTATAAAACTGAGCATATCTTTTGATCAATCAATTTCACTATTAGATTTATTTCCTAAGGTGAACAAGAAAAGAGGGAAAGAATCTATAGGTTACAAAATATGGCAAGTCCTTTTGTGGGAGCAAAGAACTATAAACTGAAGAAATGTCCATCATTTGGGGAGTGGTATATGATCCTAACAGAATGATATTGTGCCATAAGAAATGACAAAATAAGATTATTGAGGTCTTGGGTTCAAATCTTGCCTCAAACACTTCCCAGCTATGTGACCCTGGGCAAGTCACTTGACCCCCATTGCTTACCCTTACCACTCTTCTGCCTTGGAGCCAATACACAGTATTGATTCTAAGATGGAAGGTAAGGGTTTAAAAAAAAGATTATTACAAAAAACCTAGAAAAACTTATATGAAATGATACAAAGTGAAGTAAACAGAACCAGGAGAACTTTATACACAGTAACAACAATACTATGTGATCAACTGTGAATAACTTAACTGTTACCAACAAGGCAAGGATCCAGGATAACTAGAAGGGATGCATGCCAAGAAAGGTTCTCCACTGCCATAGAAGGAAGAGAGTCCAAATGCAGATTGAAACATACCATTCTTCAGTTTATTTCCTCCATTAATTTTTCTCTGATGTAACATGTCTTATTTCACAACATGATGAACAGACAAATATATATTATATTAAAATATTTGTACAACCTATATCTTATCACCTACCTTCTTGGGGAGAGGAAAAAGGTAGGAAGGGGGGAAATGTTTCTATATATAATTGAAAAAATTAAAAATTGATTTAAGATTTTTTTAAAGATTCTCATTGGAGAGAAATGTCTTGCCCCAGGCCACATAACTAGTAATATCAGAGATTAGATTTGAACCCCGACTTCCATGGCTACAAGTCCAATATTCAACCCACTATGCTTTGCTATATCTCTAAGAGTGGAAAAGATCTCATTATATGTTAACTTCACATACAAGGTGGTCCTCTGCAATGATGCTTTCCTATAAAAATGTAAAGGGTGAGAGCAGCGAGGTAGCACAGTGGAGAGAGTGCCAGCAGTCAGGGGGACCTGAGTTCAAATCTAGCCTCAAACACTTTCTAGTCATGTGACCCTGAGCAAGTCTCTTAACCCCAATTACCTAGCCCTGACCATTCTCCTGCCCTAGAACTGATACTTCATATCAATTCTAAGAGAAAAGAAAAGTGGCTTTTTTTTTTAATGTGATGGATAACATCTAAAAGGTAACCATATGGGACAGCTGGATGGCTCAGTGGATTGAGAGTCAGGCCCAGAGACAGGAGGTCCCGGGTTCAAATCTGCCCTCAGACACTTCCTAGTTGTGTGACCCTGGGCAAGTCACTTGACCCCCATTGCCTAGTCTTTACTACTCTTCTGCCTTGGAACCAATACCCGGTATTGATTCTAAAATGGAAGGTAAGGATTTTAAAAAATAAACAAAAATAATAAAAGATAGTCACATTGTGCCTAATATTCATTAGACTTATTTAGGCCAGTAAGGTCCCATTAAATAAATTCTGCCCCAGTGAATTAAGTGACACCTTCAGGTTCTGAAAGGCTTAATGCATTTCACCTCCAGCATATCTTATAAACAGTTTGTTCCTTCCTAGGGATGGGAGTCTGTTGGTCACAAAATGGTTTATAGTAATTTTGATGAAAATAAATGTAATAAAAAATTAAATTTAATGAGGCTGGATATTGCTATCAAAGTAAATATTAAAAGGACTCTATGTCTCTGTACTCAAAAAGACAGAGTGGTCAGAAATGTGAATGGTAGCTTGGACTCTGCTATTCTTTTTTTTTTTAAACCCTTACCTTCCGTTTTAAAATCAGTACTATGTATTGGTTCTAAGGCAGAAGAACAGTAAGGGGCTAGGTAATGGGGGTTAAGTGACTTGCCCAGGGTCACACAGCTAGTAAGTATTTGAGGTCAGATTTGAACCCAGGACTTCCCATCTCTAGGCCTGGCTCTCAATCCACTGAGCCACCCAGCTGCCCCAGTCTCTGCTATTCTTAATGCTGTCCTTAGCCTCTATTTCTGGTATGGGAGATGGGATGGTACACAATATAGTTGTTTCTTAAGGACATTTTCTGAACCAGGAAATTGTGTATGTGTGTGTGTATGTGTGTGTGTGTGTGTGTGTATTCCAATGAGTCTGTGATCTCATCCATGTAGATATTTTCTCCAGAGATGCAGATAGTAACCTTTTCTGGTATGATAGAAATAATACAGGATCTGGAATAGGACAATCTGAGTTCAAATCCCTGTTGATTTGGAACAAGCCTCACCTTCTCTGGGACTCCATTTCCTCATGTGAAAAAAAAAAACTTCAAATAATAAAAGAGCACACCTTCTGATCCTAGACAGTTCTTATGAGTGTCCACACTTCAGAAGCAGGAGGAAACCACAAAGAACTGAAGAGTATTCCATACTTCTTTCTGATTCATAGATGACCATGGCTAAAGAATTCACCACAAGTAGCCAATCTCTCTTTATAGTAAACATTCACACCACTATTGCCCCTTCCCTATTAGAAGAAGTTTTCAGCATCACTGCTAGGAGGTGTTGTCCCAGGATATCTCTACAAAGGAATACCCTTTATTCATCACCAGATACATCCACAACTCAACTTCCTTTCAGCTTTGGCCCAGGCTCTTTGTTTTTTCAGAAACTACTTGTAGTTGTCTTCCACTCTTCCCCAGTAACTTGTTATTGTTATGTGTCTTCCATCCTGAGGGGCTCATCTTCTGCTATCACATATTTTATCATCTTAATACTGTTCCAAGGGCAAAAATTCTGGAGTGGTTTTTTCTTTCCTTCTCCAGATCTAGAAAGGATCACCTTTCATCAGAACTAATATGTTTCCATGGCATAGCTCATATTGTCACTGAGTTTTCAAAGTTCCTCTGCCATGACAAGGTGCTTAGTGGTAATGACTTCTTTATTTCCCTTTGGATTGTTTGCATTTTTCCCAACTTCATTAAAATCCATAACTTGTTGCCACATAGCATTGACATTAAAGAGATGCATTTCTGTACCACTGAAAAGTTGCGTCTTATTGAAAGTCCTGTTCAATTTCCCCAAATTCGAGCCTAATATCCTCCTTTAGTTTATTGCCATCGAGAGTGTCTGTCCCAGGTTCTGGCAGACTAATTAAGGGTTCTAGATTTCACTTAGGATATTTCTAAAAGCACCAGGGTTCCATGCTCTTAGTACTTCTGTAGGGCATTGAAACAGAGAAGCCTACCTTATGTTGCAATATAAATTATATTCAAGAAATTTAGGTAAAACTTATGTACAGAGATCTATGGGAAGCTTATTTTAGTATCAACTACGAACATGAAAATAATTCCACGTCCATGACTGAGTGAAAAGAGTACTGGAATTGGAGTCAGAGACCTGGATTCAAATCTCAGCTCTTCTATTTACTACTAGTGAGATCTTAAACAAGTCACTTCTATCTGCTCTGGGCCTCAGTGTTATCTGTAAAATGTAAGGCTGAATAAGGTGACCTTGAAAGTCTCTTCAAACTCTAGATCCTATGATTCTACTTTTGAAATAATTCAATTAAATTCAACATGCATTTATTAAGACCTTTCAATATAGTCAACACTATACTGAGGTTACAAAGGTCAAAATGAAAACAGTCCCTTTCCTCAAGAAATTTATACTTCAGTGAGGTGAAGCAATATGTGCCAGCTACGTAATGACAAACTCATTCTCTCCCTCTCTCCCTCCCTCTCTCCCTTTCTCTCTCTCTCTCTTTCACTCTCTTTCTTTTTCTCTTTCTCTTTCTTCTGCATAGATAGATAGATAGAGATAAAGAAAGATGCACACATATGTGTCTTTGTCTATTTATATTAATTGAGCTGTAGATATTTAGATAGATAGATATAAAGAAAGATACACACATATGTGTATATCTGTCTATCTATATTAAGTGAGCCTTAGATATTTAGATAGATAGATAGATAGATAGATAGATAGATAGATAGATAGATAGATAGATAGATAGATAGATAGATAGCAATTTGGCAGAAGAGGAAAGCTAATAACTGAAAGGATCAGAAAAGATACTGTGTAGATGAAAAGAATATAATTCTCATTATGTTAATGTGAGAAAAGATAGCAGTTGAAAATTCTTGTCTTTTAACCACTTCTGATGATTCAGATAAAAATTACTTCCCACAGAACATCTTTTAATGAAATAGCACCAATATCTGAGTGGTAATGAAGAAAGAGGAAGTAAAATTATTGGTTTAAAGTTTCTAGAAACATAAAAACTGGAGAATAGTTTTGAAATAAAACCCTGCATATAATTCCAAATTACAGTCCAGAAAGTGGTTTGGAATTATGCACAAAACATTTCTCAACAATGCATGCCTTTTGATCCAGATGTGCCACTGCTAGGCCAATCTCTATATAAGAACGTTTAAAAACAAGTACCCTTGAAACCTATGAGAATGATGATACTTCATGAATCCAGAACCAATGAGGAAACATGTCAGACACTACAGAGTTGCCAAGATATAGGATGCAAAATAGACAGAGAGACCAAGAGAGAGACAGAAAAAGTCACAGAGACA
>NW_025368816.1:0-11945 GCF_016433145.1 Gracilinanus agilis | reverse complement strand
AATGCACATAAATCATCAGCATTTCTATACATTTCCAACACACTAGAGCAGCAAGAAGTAGAAAGAGAAACACCATTTAAAATCACCCTAGACAATATAAAATACATAGGAGTCTATCTACCAAAACAAACACAGCTATTATATGAAAACAACTACAAAACACTTTCCAAACAAATAAAACTGGATCTAAACAATTGGAAAGCCATTGATTGCTCATGGATAGGATGAGCTAACATAATAAAAATGACAATTCTACCCAAATTAATTTACCTATTTAGCGCCATACCTGTTAAGCTACCAAAAACTTCTCTACTGAATTAGGAAAAACTATAACAAATTTCATTTAGAATAACAAAAGATCAAGAATATCAAGGGAAATAATGAAAAAAATGTGAAGGAAGGGGGCCTAGCAGTATCAGATATTAAACTATACTGTAAAGCAGCAGTCATCAAAACTATATGGTACTGGCTAAGAGACAGAGAGGAGGATCAATGGAATAGACTTGGGGTTAATTACATCAGCAAGACAGTGTATGATAAACCCAAAGAGCCCAACTTTTGGGACATGAATCCACTATTTGACAAAAACTGCTGGGAAATTTGGAAAACAATACGGGAAACATAAGGTCTAGATCAACATCTCATAACCTACACCAAGATTAATTCAGAATGGGTGAATGACTTGAATATAAAGAGGGAAAGTATAAATAAGTTAAGTGAACACAGAATAGTTTACTTGTCAGATCTCTGGGAAAGGAAAGGTTTTAAAACCAAGCAAGAGCTAGAGAGAATTACAAAATGTAAATTAAATGGTTTTGATTATATTAAGCTAAAAAGCTTTTCAACAAACAAAAACAGTGTAGTCAAAATCAGAAGAGAAACAACAAATTGGGAAAAAATATTCATAACAAAAAACTCTGACAGGGGTATAATTACTCAAATATACAAGGAGTTAAAGCAATTGTATAAAAAATCAAGCCATTCCCCAATTGAAAAATGGGCAAGAGACATGAATAGGCAATTTTTAGGTAAAGAAATCAAAATTATCAATAAGCACATGAGAAAGTGTTCTAAAACTCTAATAATTAGAGAAATGCAAATCAAAACAACTCTGAGGTATCACCTCACACCTAACAGATTGGCTAAAATGAAAGAAGGAGAGAGTAATGAGTGTTGGAGGGGATGTGGCCAAATTGGGACATTAATGCATTGCTGGCGGAGTTGTGAACTGATCCAACCATTCAGGCTGGCAATTTGGAACTATGCTCAAAGGGCTATAAAAGAATGCCTGTCCTTTGATCCAGCCATACCATTGCTGAGTTTGTACCCCAAAGAGATCATAGATAAACAGACTTGTAGGAAAATATTTATAGCTGCGCTTTTTGTGGTGGCAACAAACTGGAAAAGGAGGGTATGTCCTTCAATTGTGGAATGGCTGAACAAACTGTGGTATATGCGGGTGATGGAATACTATTGTGCTAAAAGGAATAATAAACTGGAGGAGCTCCAGGCGAACTGGAAAGGCCTCCAGGAACTGATACAGAGTGAAAGGAGCAGAGACAGAAGAACATTGTACACAGAGACTGATATACAATGGTAAAATTGAATGTAATGGACTTCTGTACCAGCAGCAATACAATGACCCAGGACAATTGTGAGGGATTTATGGTAAAGAACGCGGCCCACATTCAGAGGAAAGACTGCAGGAGAGGAAACATATACGAAAAACAACTGCTTGAATGCATGTGCTGGGGTGGACATGATTGAGGGTGTGGATTCGAAACTACCACACCAATGCAACTACCAACAATTTGGAAATAGGTCTTGATTAAGGACACATGACAAAACTAGTGGAAATGTGCCTCGGCCATGGGTGGGGGGAGTGCAGGGGGTGTAGAGGAAAGTAGGAGCATGAATCATGTAACCATGTTAAAAATGAATATTAATAAATGTTTAATAACTTAAAAAAAGTCCAAAGAATCTATACTTTAGTTGTAAGACTGAATATTTTCCTATGAGGGAAAATGAAACTTCATTACAATAGTGGACTTTCAAGCACTTTCCCTACTGAGAATACCAGAGATATTTGAGCAGTTGGGTAGAGTTGGCACTCTATGGGGGGAAAGAAAGAAGTGTTCCTTCAGAAGCTTTCAAAGCAGGGTAGATTAAGGATAGAATGATTCTTTTCTGAGCATTTGATGAGGGAAAACAAAAGGGAGGGTAAAAGGAATACATCAATGTGGAAAAGAAGAGGAAGGGGAGAAAAAAACATGGTGGAAAGTGGAAGGGCAGTGGGCAGTAGTACTTTTGCCTGAAACATACAAAAGAGAGTTGAAAACATATATACTTTTAAAATGGTAGTAGGACTTTTGGGACAGCCTGTCCCTTGAATTCAACAGGGAAACAATTAGGGATGGGAGTGGGAGAGATAGTTAAGAGGGAAGGTGATATTCTGATCTTGAAGGGGGTGATTAAAAGGAGAAAAAAGAAAAAAAACAATAATCTAATTGGGGATATCTTAGATTGCCTCTATTGAGCAGAGAAATAACTGAACAGATTTACATATGGATGACTGTTATGGAATATAATTGTGTAGTAAGAAAATAATGAAATGAGATGATTTCAAAGAATCCTGGGTAGCAGGAACGGATGCAGAGTGAAGTGAGCAAAATCAGGACAACAGAACCGAATAAAGAAAGACAACTCTGTTCTATGGAGGCAACTGGATGGCTCAGGGGATTGAGAGCCAGGCCTAGAGATGGTGGTCCTAGGTTCCAATCTGATCCCAGATACTTCCTAAGTGACCTTAGATACTTCCTAACTGTGTGTCCTGGGTGAGTTCCCCATTGCCTGGACCCCATTACCTATCCTTTTCCACTCTTCGACCTTGGAACCAGTATGCAATATTGATTCTAAGATGGATGGTAAGGATTTCTTTTTTTCAAAAAAATTACTTTGAAAGAGGTAAGATGGAGCAGGCAGGTGATTCAGTGGATAGAGAGCCAGGTCTACACACAGGAAGTCCTATGTTTAAATTTGGCCTTGAGTACTTGTTAGCTGTGTGATCCTAGGCAAGTCACTTAAACCCAGTTTCCTAGACCTTCTCATTTTTCTGTCTTGGACTGATACTTAGTATTGATTCTAAAATGGAAAGTAATGATATCTTAGAAAAGAAAGGGAGAAAGTCACTCTGATCAGTGTGATGTCCAGCTTTCTAAGACCTCTAGACCTCTTTCAAAGACCTCTAAATCCTCTAGACATCTTTCTAAGAAAGAGGTGTGGGACCCAGGGTGCAGAAAGGGGCATACATTTTTGTATATGATCACTATGGCTTAAACATATCTTTTAGAAGGATTTTTTTCCTTTTTAATACAATGAGGGTTCAGCAATATTGCTGTCAGAAAAAGAAAGTCTTACGCTTTTAGCAAATGCACCAAACAAAAGGAAGTACAGAAGGAAACATCACCCATGCTGGACAATTTTGAAAGCCACAGGCATAATTTATTATGTACATTTAAAAGGCAAAGAGTAGGAAAGAAAGACTCATGGTTTCATCGAAAAATCATCTTTTTGTGTATGTGGAAATGTTCTTTTGGGGTCATGGGCTGTGTCTGTGGTGGAGATCTGACTTCAGGCCATGGGTCAGAAAAAGGCCCTGGGGCATGGTACCTAGCAGGGATCATTAGGGTGACAGCATCAGTGAACACATTGACTTCTATCCTGAGACAGAGGGCCCCCTCGTTTCCCTAGAGCCCACATTTTCTAGACTGATCAATTGTGACTTGTTCTATCTTTGTAACACCCCAGAGACAAAAAAAGCAACTGAATTTTTTAATCCCTTACCTTCTGTGTATTGTCTCCTAGGTGGAAGAGTAGTAAGGATAGGCAATGGGAGTCAAGTGACTTCCTCAGGGTCACACATCTGGGAAGTGTATGAGGCCATATTTGAAGCTAGGACCTCCCGTCTCTAGGCCTGACTCTCAATCCATTGAGCTATCCAGCTGGCCCCAAAGCAACCCATTTTTAATGAAGAAGTTAAGGCTTCAGGAGGCATGTCAGAATGAGAAGGAGTTGTAGATCATAGAACCCACATGATCAGTCTGAGACCAAGAGACTGGCTTCCAATGGTAGGAGGAGTTTCCTCATCTGGGAATTCCCTGCAACAGTGAAATATTGGGTCCTATCCTACCGCATTCTTGCAAGCTAGGCACTGAGTTCTGTTGTATTTTGGTCCTAAGCGAATTGTAAGTATTACTGATACCTTCTAAATATTGTGTCCTGCAGGAAAATCCCCAGTCAATTCCATTTAGGAAATGACAGGAGAAGAAAGTTTGTGTTATGGGACCTTAGAGGTACACTATATAGGAATTGGGGCACTTAGGTGGCACTACAATGTATAGAGGTGCCCACATGGGTTACAGATTTCCCCTATTTTGAAAATTAAGTGGGGTGTTTACACTTTTGGTGATTTGAGGTAAAAAGAGGCAGGGTAGGATTAATCCCATCCTCACCCCTGGAATCAGGAAGTCTTGTCTTCCTAGGTTAAAAGATGATTCTGTGTGACCCTGGACAAGTCACTTCACCTTTTGGCTTCATCTATAAAAATGAGCTGGAGAAGGAAGTGGCAAACCATTCCAGTATCTTTGTCAAGAAAAACCCGAAACCGGGTCATGGAGAGTCAAGCATGATTGAAAAATGACCAAATAACAATGTAGGGATTGTCTTCATCATCTTGAAAGGAGGAACGAAAAATGTTGGCCTTTGGACAAACCAGTTTTGGTAGAAGGGTGGGGCTGGAGAGAGTGGCCCAAAACAAAGAACATCAGTCTGGGGAGTCAGAAGAAATAGCCAAGTTTGAGACCTGGCTTTGGCCGTTCTCTGAGTCATGTTCCCTCTGTGAAATGGGCCAGCTCCTTTACAGGATTCTCCTAAATATCTCTGTCAACATTATAATCATCATCATCAATCAACCAACAAGCATTATTTTAGCCCTACTATGTGCAAATTCAATGAAAAATCACCAAGGAGTTCCTGCCCTCAAGGAACTTCCAATCTCCTGGGGGATAGG
Organism: Gracilinanus agilis; assembly: GCF_016433145.1. Taxonomy (NCBI): domain Eukaryota; kingdom Metazoa; phylum Chordata; class Mammalia; order Didelphimorphia; family Didelphidae; genus Gracilinanus; species Gracilinanus agilis. Next base: position 6,877 of record NW_025368816.1, on the reverse strand, counting down.
AGGAGATAGCATCTCTAGATGAGAACACACAATATACACACAGAGTGGATGGAAGGTAACCTTTGATAAGAAAGGCATGAGCTGTTGGGGAGCTTTTGGGGGGGCCAGGAAAGTCCTCTTGGAAGGGGTGGAACGGTAAAGGAAACCAAGAGGGTCTTATTGTTGGAAATTGGGTAGGAGAACATTCAAGGCATGGGGAGCATCCAGTTGAAAGGCCCAGATTGGAGATGCCACACTGTGATTGTTACTGTTGTGGCTGTTATCCATTGATTGATCCATTGGTGGGTTTATATTCTTATTTGGGCTTAGCCTGGGATTTTGTGGCTATAAAGATCAGGCAGATCAGGAGACTCTCCACTAAGGCGAACCAGCCCCTCCTATATCATTTTTTAATTATTTTTTCTTTTGAATATTTTCTCCTAGTTACATATTTCATATTCTTTTCCCTCTCCCCCAATCCCCTCTAGCCCCCCTTAGCTGACGCACAATTCCACTGGGTTTTACACATATCATTGATCAAGACCTAATTCAATATTATTAATAGTTGGACTAGGGTTTTGTGTTAGTGTTTACGTCTCCGATAATATACCCTACTGCCCATGTGTTCAAGCAGTTGTTTCTCTTCTGTGTTTCTCCTCTCACAGTTGTTCCTCTGAATGTGACTAGTTTTCTTTTTTATACATCTCTCAGCCTTCCTCTGGATGCATGCATTGCGGCTAGTAGAGAAGTCCATTTTGTTCAATTGTACCACAATGTATCATCTGTTTACAGTGTTCTTCTGAATCTGCTCCTTTCACCTTGCATCAGTTCCTGGAGGACATTACAGTTCACATGGAATTCCTCCAGGTCTTTATTCCTTTGAGCACAATAGTATTCCATCAACAACAGATACCACAATCTGTTCAGCCATTCCCCAGTCGAAGGACATTCTGTTATTTTCCAATTTTTTGCCACCACAAAGAGCTTGGCTATAAATATTTTTGTGCAAAACTTTTTCCTCATTATTTCTTTGGGGTATAATCTAAGTGCTGTGGCTGGATCAAAAGGCAGATAATCTTTGAAAGGCCTTTGAGCATAGTTCCAAATTGCCATCCAGAATGTTTGGATCCACCAGCAATGCATTAATGTTTTAATTTTTCCATATCCCCTCCAACTTTCATAACTCTCTTTGCTAACATTTAAGCCAATCAGCTAGGTGTGACGTGATACCTCAGAGTTGTTTTGATTTGCATTTCTCTAATTATTAGAGATTTAGAACACTTTCTCATGTGCTTATTGAAAGTTTTGATTTCTTTATCTGAGAATTGCGTTTTCATGTCACTTGCCCATTTATCAATTGGGAGATGGCTTGATTTTTTTGTACAATTGATTTATCTCCTTGTACATTTGAGTGATTAGACTTTTATCTGAGATTTTGGTTATAAAGATTTTTTTCCCAATTCGTTGTTTCCCTTCTAATTTTAGTAGCATTGGTTTTTTCTGTACAAAAAAGTTTTAGGTTAGTGTAAACAAAATTATTTATTTTACATTTTGTGATTTTTTTCTAACTCTTGCTTAGTTTTAAAATCTTTCCCTTCCCACAGATCTTTCAAATATACTATTCTGTATTCATCCAATTTACCTATTGTTTCTTTCTTTATATGTAAGCCATTCACTCATTCTGAGTTTCTCTTGATATAGGGTGTGAGATGTTGATGTAGGCCCAAACTCTGCCATATTGTTTTCCAATTTTCCCAGCAGTTTTTTTTTTCAAATAGTGCATTTTTCTCTCAAAAGCTGGGTTCTTTAGGTTTGTTGAAAACTGTCTTGCTGAGGTCGCTTACCCCTACTATATTCCACTGATCCTCCTTTCTTTCTCTTCGACAGTACCATACTGTTTTGATGGCTACTGCTTTGTAGTACAGTTTAAGATCTGGTACTGCTAGGCCACCTTCCTTCATATTTTTTTTTCATTGTTTCCCTTGATATTCTTGGTCTTTTGTTCTTCCATAGGAACTTTGTTATTGTTTTTCCTAATTGAGTAAAAGAGTTTTTTGGTGGTTTGATAGGTATAGTACTAAATAGGTAAATTAATTTGAATAAGATGGTCATTTTTATGATGTAAGCTTTTCCTACCCATGAGCAATCAATTCTTTTCCAGTTGAATAGATCTAGTTTTAATTGGGTGGAAAGGGTTTCATAGTTGTGTTCGTATAATTGCTGTGTTTGTCTTGGCAGATAGATTCCTAAGTATTTTATGTTGTCTAGGTTGATTTTAAATGGAATTTCCCTTTCTAACTCTTCCTGCTGCAATGTGTTGGAAATAAATAGAAATGCTGATGATTTATGTGCGTTTATTCTGTATACTGCAACTTTGCTAAAGTTGTTGATTATTTCCACTAACTTTTTAGTTGAATCTCTGGGATTTTTAAAAAACATTTATTAATATTTATATTTAAAAAAAGTTAACATGGTTACATGATTATGCTCTTACTTTTACCTTCAACCCCCGCCATTACCCCTCTCCCCTGACCGATATGCATTAATCAAGACCTATTTCCAAATTGTTGATAATTGCATTGGTGTAGTACTTTTATCCCCAATCATGTCCTCATCAACCCATGTATTCAAGCAGTTGATTTTCTTCTGTGTTTCCTCTCCTGCAGTTCTTTCTCTGAATGTAGGTAGTGTTTTTTACCATAAGTCCCTCAGAATAGACGTGGGTCATTGCATTGCTGCTAGTACAGTAGTCCATTACATTCTATTTTACCACAGTATATCAGCTCTGTGTACAGTGTTCTTCTGTCTCTGCTCCTTTCACTCTGCGGAATTGGTGTTTCCAATTCACATGGAATTCCTCCAGTTTATTATTCCTTTGAGCACAATAGCATTCCATCAGCAGCATGTACCACAATTTGTTTAGCCATTCCCCAATTGAAGGGCATGCCCTCATTTTCCATTTTTTTGCCCCCACAAAAAGCACGGCTATAAATATTTTGGTGCAAGTCTGTTTATGATCTCTTAGGGGTACAATCCCAACAATGGTATGGCTGGATCAAAGGGCAGGCATTCTTTTATAGCCCTTTGAGCATAGTTCCAAATTGCCAGCCAGAATGGTTGGATCAGTTCACAACTCCAGCAGCAATGCATTAATGTTCCAATTTGGCCACATCCCCTCCAATATTCATTACTCTCCCCTTCTTTCAGTTTAGTCATTCTACTAGGTGTGAGGTGATACCTCAGAGTTGTTTTGATTTGCAATTCTCTAATTATTAGAGATTTAGAACACCTTCTCATGTGCTTATTGATACTTTTGATTTCTTTACCTGAAAATTACCTATTCATGTCTCTTGCCTATTTATCAATTGGGGAATGGCTTGATTTTTATATATAACAATATTTCATTTGGAATAACAAAAGATCAAGAATATCAAGGGAGAAAATGAAAAAAATGTGAAGGAAGAGGGCCTAGCAGTAACAGATATTAAACTATACTATAAAGCAACAGTCATCAAAACAATATGGTACTGGCTAAGAGACAGAGGGGAGGATCAGTGGAATAGACTCGGGGTTAATGACATCAGCAAGACAGTGTATGATAAACCCTAAGAGCCCAATTTTTGGGATAAAAATCCACTATTTGACAAAAACTGTTGGGCAATTTGGAAAACAATATGGGAGAGACTAGGTTTAGATCAACATCTCACACCCTACAGTAAGATAAATTCAGAATGGGTGAATGACTTGAATATAAATAGGTAAACTATGAATCTCTGGGATTTTTTAAGCAGACCATCATATCATCTGTAAAGAGTGATAGCTTGGTCTCTCATTGCCTATTTTAATACCTTTAATTTCTTTTCTTCTCAATTTGCTACTGCTAGTGTTTCCAGTACAATGTTAAATAATAGAGGTGACAATGGGCATCCTTGTTTCACTCCTGACCTTATTGGAAATGCTTCAAATTTATCCCCATTGCAGATGATGTTTGTTGATGGTTTTAGATATATGCCATTTATTATTTTCCGGAAAGGCCCTTCTATTCCTAAACTTTCTAGGAATGGGTGTTGTATTTTGTCAAAAGCTTTTTCAGCATCTATTGAGATAATCATGTGCTTTTTGTTGGTTTGCTTGTTGATATGGCCAATTATGTGAAGGTTTTCCTAATGTTGAACCACTCTTGCATTCCTGGTATAAATCCCACCTGATCATAATGAATAACCCTCGTAATCACTCACTAGAGATTTTTTGCTATTATGCTGTTTATGATTTTTGAATCAATGTTTTTGACCTACCTGCCTTTGGGATCAATACCATATTTGTGTCTTAGAAGGCCTCCAGGTTAAGATGGTGAGAGAGGAGAGGCAGGGAGGCTTTTTCTCCTTGCCAAAAAAACAAATCCAGATGAAAGAAGGGACCCCACAAGAGGGCGCAGTACTCAAGGTGAATGGGATTTGGGCACTTCCACTCCATAAGTGGTGGTGGAAATAGCTCCCATCAAAAAGCGAGTGGATCAACTCTCCCCCACCAGAGCCAGAGTACCAGAGTCAGAGACTATGCTCCAGAGTTAGAGGGAGCCGGGGCACAAAATCTAGCTCCTTGGCAGCTAACTGGCACCACTTGGAGCTTGCCCTTGAGATCAGCAAGACCTGAGATTCCAGGTGGATGGAAAACTCAGACCTTGGACAAGGGAGTGAGTCTGAGAGAGGCAGCAGCACCACCCAGCATGCTGAGACTCAGGGGAAAACCTCAGGTGGTGCAGCAAGTGTGGGCCAAGTTCTGGGCTCTGGACAACTGGCTAGGAACACAGGGGCTTGACCCTTAAAACAGCTAGACCAGAGAAGCCAGGAGACTCACAAAATAGCCTCAGGCAAAAACTGCTCCCTAACTCCATACAAAGAGAATCAGATTGCCTTACTCAGACTTCTGCAGATGAAGCAAAATGATGCCAAACAAAGCCCAGGAAATAAAAAGAAAACCAAGAAAAAAACTCTAACACCTGATAACTTCTGTGCAGAAAAAAGCCCAGAAAACAGAGGAGGACAAACAATTAAAGACCTCCAAACCTTCCTAAAAAATGAAAATGGGTCACAAAATCTTGAAGAGTCCAAATCTGAGGTCATGAGAAAGTTAGAAGAGATCTGGCAAGAAAATAACCATTTAAAAGGCAGAATTTCTCAATTGGAAAGTGAGGCTCAGAAATCAAATGAATTGATAAGCAAATTGAAGACCAGAAATGACCAGCTAGAAGCCTTAAAGAACCATATAGACCACATTGAAAGGAAAAACCAAAAGATTGTAGCTGAAAACCAGGCTCTAAAGGCTAGAACTGGGCAACCAGAAGCCAATGATTTCCCAAGAAAATAAGAATTCATAAAGCAAAGTCAAAAGACCAACAAAATAGAAAGAAACACGAACTATCTCAATGAGAAGTTAATAGACCAAGTCCCAGGAGGGACAACTTGAGAATGATTGGTGTTCCAGAAAATAGAAACCTATATAGTGTATAACAAGAAATTATCCAACAAAAGTGCTCCAATGTCCTCGAGCAAGACAACAAAATACACATTGAAAAGATCCATAGATCACCCTCTACACTAACTCCTCATAAGATAACCCCCAGGAATATAATAGCCAAGTTCAAAATCTTCGAAGTTAAGGAGAACATATTACAAGAAGTCAGAAAGAGACAATTCAGATATAAAGGAACATCAATCAGGATTACACAGGATCTGGCAGCCTCTACATTACAAGACCTCAAGGCTTGGAACATGATAATCATAAAGGCAAGAGAATTGGGTCTACAACGAAGGATCACATACCCATCAATACTGACTATATACTTCCAGGGGAAAGTATGGGTATTCAACAAGATAGAAGATTTCAAAGCATTTGCACAGAAGAGACCAGGACTAAATGGAAAGTTAGAAATGCAACCACAAAAACCAAGAGAAACATGAAAAGGTAAATAAGAAAGAGGGGGGAAAGAAAGAAAATTCTGACCTTTTGATTGCCTTCTTCAAGGGCTTCAATAAGGTCAAATTATTCATATTTCTATATGAAGAAATATTACGTGTAATTCTAAAAAAATTGTAGTCATTATTATAGTAATTAGAAGAATTAGTAATAAGGAGAAGTTGGTGTACTAAATGGACTAAGATTATCTGGGGGAAAAGTTGTGTGTGTGGGGGGGAAATAGAAGATGACATCAAGAGTAACTTGAATGAATAAGAAAAATAGAATAATCTATACCACACAAAGTGGGTATTGGTAGGGTAGGGGAGGAATACTATTATGAGGAGAGGAAGACAGCTTAAAAAGAAATTCTTAAACCTTACTCTCAGTGCAATTAATCCTGACAGGTAAAGTAGCTAGATCCATTAGGACATCAAATTCTATCTAACCCTCCTATGTCTTAAAGGGCTGCCCAAGAAGTACCCAAAGTCATTCAAAGGCAAGACATGAACTAAGGTCTTCCTGACTCGAAGGCTTGACTCTCCTCTCTTGTAATACCCAATACATCATATTATCTTTCTCTTCTTTTTATTAATGACTTGATATTAGTGTATCAAGGGTGGGTAGTGACTCTGGGGAATTAGTGGCTATGTCCAGAGAGTGGAATCTTTCATAGGCCCCACCAAGCTGGCAAGAAACACTTCGTGTGGCCCCATATAAGGGCTGACTGTTGTCCAAGGAGTCGTTCAGCTGAGTTCTGAGAAACTGATCACAAGATTGGTTGATTCAGAGAAGAAAGTCAGCCTCAAGAGTCACCTTCAGCCCCAGTCATTGTTTTTGGTGAGTTGATCGCTGGTTTTCCCCTCCTGTCTTCTTGAGATAGTTTAATTCTGATGGAAGGTTAACAAGTCTTGAACTGGAACAGTGTTTAGTTAGATAGGTC
>NW_025368815.1:0-3498 GCF_016433145.1 Gracilinanus agilis | reverse complement strand
ATTTCCACTGGTTGTAACATGTGTCCTTGATCAAGACCAATTTCCAAATTGTTGTTAGGTGCATTGGTGTGGTAGTTTCGAGTCCACATCCCCAATCATGTCCTCTTTAGCCCATGCGTTCAAGCATTTGTTTTTCTTATATGTTTCCTCTCTTGCAGTCCTTCCTCTGAATGTGGGTAGCATTCTTTTCCATAAATCCCTCAGAGCTGTCTTGTGTCATTGCTTTCTGCTGGTACAGAAGTCCATTACATTCTATTTTACCATAGTATATCAGTCTCTGTATATAGTGTTCTTCTGGCTCTGCTCCTTTCAATCTGCATCAGTTCCTGGAGGTCTTTCCAGTTCACCTGGAACTCCTCTAGTTTATTATTTCTTTTAGCACAATAGTATTCCATCACCACCATATACCACAGTTTGTTCAGCCATTCCCCAGTTGAAGGACATACCTTTCTTTTCCAGTTCTTTGCCACCACAAAAAGCACAGCTATAAATATTTTCGTACAAGTCTGTTTATCTATGATCTCTTTGGGGTACAAACCCAACAATGGTATGGCTGGATCAAACTGATTGTCATCTTAATGCTTCCTAGCTAAGAATATTTTTCATCTTTAAATTCAAATATTTAGGATGATTCAGTAATGAGCATTAGTCAAGCTTAAATTTTCCCTGCTTTGTCTAGTGACCTCACAGAACCACCTAATTATATCCTATTTTCTACCTTTCCTCTCCTTTATTTTAAGAGCAGGTTTTAATTTAATTTAAAAATTTTAAACTTTAACATTTTTTATTTTTAAATTAAATTTTAGTTTGTAAGAACGATTTTCAGTCTTCTCTCTGTCTCAGATTGGAAATTCAGAAGGCATTGAGCCCAATCCCATTATTGATCTATGTAGAGGTTTGACCTGCTCTGTTTCTAATCTAGGACAGTCTATCCTTCCTTAAGCGATGCCATATTGATACTGAATTTAGTGTGGATACCGCTTGGGCAGAGTTCATTATGGAGCTCACAACACTGGAGTACCACTACCATACCACAAAATGTGGATATAATCCTGGAATTTAAGATTTGGAAGGACCTTCAAAGTTGATCTTGTCTAGTCACTTCACATCCCCAGTGTTCAAAGAGCCATGAGGTCTAGAAGTGAAGACCCTGCAGTAGAGTAGAAGGAGTATCGCATCCAGTTCAACATGGGATTGGAGGGGAATGGTTCTCCAAAGCTCAGGTTTTACTTTTTTTCTCAACCACTTCCTCATCTGATACTGGGAAGACCTAGACATCCTATGATCTAACACAGCCCAATTTTGATTAGCTAGCAACTTTTATTAATTAGAATTATTTCTTCTATACTCAGCCTTTTGGAGAAAGGCCAATGGTTTTTTTTTTTAATCCAACTATTATAGGGAAGTTTGATTAAAATGCACTATAAAGACTAAAACTAATATACAATAATAATTATCTTCTATAAACTTTATTAATAATAACTAAAATACAAAACGTTAGCTAACCCAGCCCCGGGTGCAAGTGAAGAGCTCAAGAGAGGCGGAGTCACAGAACTTATAACCAATATGTGAAGATGCAAATGTGGTGGAGAGATTAAAAGGAATTCTGGGAAATACTAAAGGAATTTTGAGGAACGTAGTTCAAAGGTACAAAATCTCCACTTATACATTTCCCCCTGTGATCCTTTTGGGATACCAGTCTCCTGAAGGGATCATTTTAAACATAACCAATTTATAAATTGCAATAATTTGTGGATAAAAGGAAAAGAGAACAAAACCATTGATTGCTAGGTTGGTAAAAAGTCAATTTGAGGGCAGTCCTCTTTGGCATAAGAGTGTACATTGAAAACAAATGCATTTAACCCCCATAGTTCAATTTAGTACATCCCAAAGATCACTCTGGATCTTCAGGTGTATTGTGTGGTCTCTATAGGCATCTTTATGGCACTTTCTCTAAAAAGTTCGCATTCTGGATTCTAGGAGGTAGTCTCTTGTTCTATATTAGGCTTAAATTCAAATCAAAGTTCACAACAATAACATAGTCCCTTCTGAGGAGGATAATAACAAACACTGGGATCACTCAGGGATGCAAGGTTGAGTTATGAGGTATATGAATCAACTGGCAAAAGAAAATCAAAAACATCAAAAAATCCAAATTAAAGAGAAAAAATAATTTGTGGATAAAAGATAAAATATCAAAGCCTTATGTCTAAAAAAATCTAAGTAAAGGGAAAATAAACCTATAACAGGTCCTTGAATCAGGACCCAATTAAAGTGATTTATGTAATTACCCAATCAGTAGCCAGGACTACAGAAAGTTTGTCACAGTATGAAAGACAGAAAAGGGACTAGATTATGGGAACCAGGATGGCAGCCAAAGTGAGGGGCTTGGTAGAAAGCATTTCACAAGGAGTGTGGTAGAAGGAGTTCTGCATCTTAACATATTTTAATCATCTCAATCTCAAGTCTCACACAAGTTCAAGTCCTTGCACTCTTCGAGCAGAATGCCATCAATCCCCATAGGATTGGTTTGGTCTCTTTAACCTTTAGTGCTCATTTGGCACCTCACAGGTCAACTTCTTTGCTCCTTTGTGTTCCATTTCTCTTTGATTCAGACATATTCATTGAGCAAAAGTCTTATAATATTTAAATAACTAGTGGCAGGTTGCCATAGTCCAATGCTTTTGGGGTATGCATTTATGTGCTAGGCAAATGGACATATTAGCTTATTCTATTGCAAAAATCAAAACAGTTTTAAAAAATCTTTTCAATACTGATGACATGCTCCAAATGCAAAAAAAAGAGAGAAAAAGTCCAATGCTGTATGACACATGTAGGAAGAGAAATAAAAATATTAAAAATGTGTATATTTCACAATCACAGAGGTAAAGTATAGAGACTACTTTTCAAAAAATAAGATTAATTTCCTCTTTAATTTGGCCATAAACCACTGTGTGAGTGCAAATGATTTTCATAAAGTAACAGTTTTATAAAACAGTAATACAGCAGATAATGCACATTCCAAGAAAGTACCAAAATTCCCAAAATTCACAATAGCCCAGTTAATGACAATAGCAAACAAACCTACTATTATATAGGATTCACATGAGTTTCTATATAGCCACTTGCTGTGTGACATTTAAAAAAACCATGAACTGATGGATACTTGTCACAAATTCTAAGGTATAGAAAATCTTTCAACCTTGGCAAAGATATATTTAACAAAATCTATTACTGCCAGTATTCCAAAATTTTGGCAGAAGAACCTAGAAAAAACACAAATCTCTGTACTATTGATGAAAACCTATTGGGTCTAAAACATCACCAAGAAATCTAGATTGTCCTGGTGGAATTAGATTAAACTGAAGAGTTAAAATATCATGCAGGAAGCTCCTTTTTCCTTCATACTTTATATTAAAACTTTTTTTGGGGGGTAGGAACTTCTATTTTGTTCTCTACTTTTAATTCAACATTCTTTATAATATATATGTATATATA
>NW_025368814.1:0-1285 GCF_016433145.1 Gracilinanus agilis | reverse complement strand
GAAGCCAACAGGCTAAGCCAAAGCCCAAAAAGCAGAAGCCCCCAGGCAAAGTGAAAGCCAGAAGGCAAAAGCCCCAGCAGTTGGGTTTCAGCCCTATTTATAGCCTCAGGCTCCTACTGACTTTCTGAAGATTCTAAGACCTCCAACTGTCTTTCTGTGACAGTTTGAAACTGCAGAAGCAAAAAGGCTTCTGCTAGCAATCTTGCATTACATGTCTTCTTTCTCTTTCAGTTCTTCTTTCCCAAGCCCCATTCTAGTCTTTAAAAGACTCACAGACCTCATCTGTGTTTTTCTCATAAGTGTTTTTACAAACATTATCTCAGTTAATCCTTAAAACAATAATAATAGTATAAGATGCTATTATTATCCCCATTTTTTAAACCCTTATCTACTGTTTTATTATCAGTTCCAAGACAGAAGAGCACCAAAGACTAGGCAATTGGGATTAAGTGATTTGCCCAAGGTCCCTCAACTAGTTAAGTGTCTGAAGTCATATTTGAACTCAGGTCTTCCTGAGACCAGGTCTAATATTCGATCCATTGTACCATCTAGCTTCCTAGAAAGTTAGATTTTTCTAAGTTCTAAGTACTCTTCCATCCAAAAAAAGTCTTGATTTCTTTCTACCTTGGCCCATGCTGAACCATGTCCTCTTTACTCTATCAACCAGTCAACAGACATTTATGATATCAATTATGATACCAACAGTGCTGGGCACCAAAATATTTCCTGGACATATAAATACCCCTTTCAAAAAATGGAATGGAACCTGTCCTGCTATTTGTTCAGAAATACAAATATAGGCCATGTGTCAAATCAGATCTCTGACACAATGAACTGGGTTCAACCTCAAAGTTATTTCTGTCTATTTGTTTATCTCCTCTGTGTGTGTCTCTATCTCTTTTTCTTTCTCTGCCTCTCTGTATTTCTCTCTTTTTCTTTCTCTGTCTATGTCTGTCTATCTGTCTCTTACTCTTTCTCCTCCTCAATCTGCTTCTTATCTTCCTCTTACCAAGTGTATCTCACCTACCTCAGAAATCCAATAAAAGGGGCAGCTGGGTAGCTCAGTGGATTGAGAGCCAGGCCTAGAGAGGGGAGGTCCTAGGTTCAAATCTGACCTCGGGCACTTCCCAGCTGTGTGACCCTGGGCAATTTACTTAACCCCCATTGCCTAGCCCTTACCACTCTTCTGCCTTGGAGCCAACACACAGTATTGATTCCAAGACAGAAGGTAAGGGTTTAAAAAAAAATCCAGTAAAGTCACAAAATTTCAGCTTGAGGTGGCATC
>NW_025368813.1:0-1016 GCF_016433145.1 Gracilinanus agilis | reverse complement strand
ATCATATGCCACAACTTATTTAACCATTCCCCAATTGATGGGCATCCCTTCAATTTCTAGTTCTTTGCCACCACAAAGAGAGCTTCTATGAATATTTTTGTTTTTTTTCTCCCTTTTTCCCTGATCACCTTTGGAAATAAACCTAATGGTGGTTTTTAAAGAGGTATACACAGTTTTGTAACTCTTTGGGCATAATACCAGATTGCTCTTCAAAATAATTTAGATTTTAGCAATGTAGATTGAATCCCATTCACATAAGTTGTTTTTTTAAAAAAACCCTTACCCTCTGTTTTGGAGTCAATACTGTGTATTGGCTCCAAGGCAGAAGAGTGGGAAGGGCTAGGCAATGGGGGTTAAGTGACTTGCCCAGGGTCACACAGCTAGGAAGTGTCTGAGGCCAGATTTGAATCTAGGACCTCCCATCTCTAGGTCTGGCTTTCAATCCACTGAGCTATCCAGCTGCCCCCATGAGTCTTTTTTCACATTCTCTTATAAGCCTGCCACATTGGGTTCACTTATGCTGCTAGAGTTCAATGACTCATAGGATGACTTCAACACATGATGACTGAGGCATTTTGAAGAAGAACTCACACAATGGAAGCAGCAGTTCCAAAGTAGATGGAGTGTTGGACTATAAATTACAAAGATATTACTTTGAATTCTGACTTGGTCACTTCCCATCTGGGTGACTGTAAGCAAATCACTTAACCTTATTTAAGTTTGTTTAACTATAAAATGAAGATAGTAATAGCATCTATCCTTCCAGTAGGAGGCAGTGTGACACTGTGAATTTAGCTAGATTGAGAGTCAGAAGATCTGAGTTCAAATCTTGGATGTCTACTTACTGGTCACGTGGGTGACCTTGGGTAATTTACTGAAACTCCCCGAGCCTTAGTTTATTCATCTATAAAATAAGGGGGTTCAACCCAGTGACCTCCAAAATTGTTTCCAGTTTTAAAATCTATGATCTTAAAGACTATATATATATATGTACATATATATATATACATACATAC
>NW_025368812.1:0-1163 GCF_016433145.1 Gracilinanus agilis | reverse complement strand
ATATATATGTGTGTGTGTGTATATATATATATTTCTACAAAAATATTTATAACTGCATTTTTGTGGTAGCAAATGGCTGAACAAATTGTGGTATGTGGTGGTGATGGAATTCTGTTGTGGTATAAGGAATGATGAATTGATGGATTTCTTTAAGAAATGGAAAGACCTACGTGAACTGATGTGCAGTGAAATAAGCAGAACCAGGAGAACATTATACCCAGAAACTGTAACATTGTGGGATGATCAAAGGTAATGCTATCCATATCAAGAGAAAGAATTGTGGGAGTAGAAATCCAGAAGAAAACATGTGATTTATCACTTGTTTATATGGATATATAATTTGGGGTTTTGGTATTAAAGGATTGCTCTTTTACAAAAATGAACAAATGGAAATGGGTTCAAGTGTGTGTATAACCCAGTGAAATTGCTTGTTAACTCCAGGAGGGGGGATGGATAAAACAGGAATTATGTAACCATGGAAAAAATTTTAAAATAATAATGATAAATTAATTAATTAAATTAAAAAATAATATTGCCTACTACTATACTTGCTTGATGCAGAAGTCAGAAGAGATGATGGAGCACAGCACTGGGAAAATTGAAAAGCACTAAACAAATGATCCTTGTTATTATGCTGGTGAAGATATTATCATTAATTATATGAACACATTTGGAAACCATTGATAAAAATGCCTGATCTTTAATCATCCCAGGCAGTTTGTACTCACAGCCCATTTGAGAAAGGTTAAAATATCCTATGGCTGGCAAGCCAGCATTGTTTTGGAACATATGAAGTACCAGGATTGCCCTTTCTTCCCTTCCCTAATTTGTTCTTGTCCTCCAAAGGTAAATAATGAGAAAGTGGGATGGCCGGTAATCTGTGAAATTAACTTCACTGATCTAACCTCTCCCTTCCCTGCTAATTATGGACAGAATTCTAAAAAGGGTTATGAAAAGAGATTTGTTTCATCTCTAGAAAGGATTAGAAGAAGAGCTTTGTTTTATCCCTTGCTCCAGTTGTGAGTTTGTGATTCTGCCCACTATGTATGACACAGTGTTGTCCCCCCAAAAAATGAGAGTATTCAGTAAAAGCCAAGTTTGCTCCTAAAACTGATCTGATTCTTTAATAATATATCATAGCATAAAATAACATTTACAATATG
>NW_025368811.1:0-1221 GCF_016433145.1 Gracilinanus agilis | reverse complement strand
TCTTGCCAGGCCCTGATCTTCATCTTAGGGAATTCCCCAAAACTCTTTCTTTTTTATAGGTTATTACTAGAACCCTTACAGGCGCCCCAACTAACTCCTAGGAAAGCCCCACCTTTAGATGTCATGATATAGTTATTCCCCTAAAAGTGTAAAAAGTAATTTGGGAAATGTATAAAACTACATTTCCCGTGATCCAACATGGTCCAACTGATTTCCATCTCCGACGTCTTGACGCAGGGGAGAGCTTAAATCTCGTGGGTTAGGAGGGAGTGGTCTCTTTTGCGAGTAGGCCATGGCCAGGAAACAGGAGACAAAATGGAGGCGGCAGTTTTGAATGCTTACAAGCGTGTGGTCTAATGATTTTATCTATCAACATGGCTTTAATTAAAATACTAATTTATATATTTATACAAGCCTTTATCATTTTTCATTTTTACAATTTGGCGAACCAGAAGGTCGAAATTCGAACTCTCAATTTTCTAGATAGCCTAAGAAGAAGCCATGTGGCTCTGGGACCCCGAGTCTCAGAAGCGATTTTTTTCCTTGCCCAGTCCTCTCCCGATTTTCCCCAGCCTAGAGGCTGTTTTACGGGGAAGAGAGACAATGGTTTTAATTGCCGCTGGGCTGCTAATTATTTTGCTCAATGCCCCGCGCCTGGTGGCCCTTGCTGGCTCTGATAGAATGCCGGAGCCCAGCCAGTGTGTCTCTGCCGCTGCTCTCCTGACTCCATGACTTGATCTCCATTCCTACTGCCGATCTCCATTCCTGCCGCTGACGCTGCTGACGCTGCTGACGCTGCTGATCCTGCTAATTCCACTCCAGAACCCCGAGCCCCAACAGCGATGACCTGCCGCCTTTGCTGAGATCGAGTCCTCCAGAGACTGCTTCAGCTCTGACGCAAACCATTTGGATGAGTATATTCCCCTTTCTCTCTACTTTCTTATAGGAGACATTCTAGCCTTCCACGTGTTTCTCTAAAGACCTAATTTAGCCACCCACACAAGCTCTACACGTGGGTAGTTTTCCTGAGCTTTTCTACAATGACCCGACACCACGTGGACCTAGCGTTTACCCTTAATCGGCCGAATGGCCTATTCAGACTTGCTTGTGATTAAAAAACTGAACTCAGGGGAGAAATATTCACCCCAATAACTGCTCAGAACTTTGAACTTTTAGAAAAAAAAAAAACCTTAAACTCAGCAGAACTCAATCAAAAGAACC
>NW_025368810.1:0-1211 GCF_016433145.1 Gracilinanus agilis | reverse complement strand
AGCCCCCCCCCTTTTTAGAATGCAGCAGCCTATTCACGCATTCTCATTTTTTGTGTTCTGTGTGCATCTCTCCAGGACTCCTGTCTGGATCAATACGCTGCCCCCTACCCCACCTCCCCCATTTTGTAGATGGTACCAGCTGGCGTTTATTGAAAGAAAAAGCATCATTTTTGCTTTACAAACCTTACAGTTCTCTATGTAATGCCCTACTCCGTGCCTGGGCATTGGCTGCCCCCGTGTCTGGGATGGGCTCCCTCCTGGCTGCCACCTCCTGCCAGGGTTCTTTGGAAGTCTCCTCCTACTCCAGTGCCCTCTCCTGGAGATGAGCTCCCACCCACTCTGGGTATGCTCTACAGATGTGGCCGCTGCCCTGCTTTCTGCCACTGAGGGCAAGCCTTGGAAGGCAGGGGGGCCTCTGCTTTCCTTTGTATCGCTGATGCTCATAAGCATTGAATGCTTTTAGGCCTGCAATAATCCTGAGGGACAAAGTGCTAGAATTAGGCTCATTTTACAGATGCAGAAACTGAGGCTCCAGAGACGATCAGGGATTCTCCCAGGAGAGCACAGCCAGCCTCAGCAGCCAGATTGAAACTCCTGTTTCCCTGATCCTGAGGCCCCGGCTTTCTGCAGGCAGGGATGTGGATCTGCCTGAGGATGGGATTAAAAGATAACCCTGGGGAGCCATAGCATGGGTCACTCACCATCCCTGGAGAACCCTTGGCAGGAGCTGTCTGTTAATCACTGGGCTAGGGTAAGGGGCTCCACCGGGGGCTCCTCCCCCCAATAATCCCAAAGACCTGAAAGAGAAGCTTTGGGAGGCTCAGGGCTCCATAGAGATGACTGGGACTCTGTTGGGCCAAGAGCAAACTTGCCTGGGTCCCACAGGCAGCAGGATGGACCCCAGGGTCAACAGGCACAAAATGGATCAACACTGTCTGTTGGGGGAGACTTAGTCCCTTGTCCCCAGAGGGAACACTGGCCCTGGGGTGGCAGGCTGTGAGTTCTGACTCCCTCTAGAGGCTTTTGGCAGAAATCCTGGGGTCTTGAGTCACCCCAACCGGTTGCCTTAAAAAGTAAATGCCTCCAAATTTGGAGAAGAGGAGGAGGGCTGGGCTGGGACAGTTTGAATCTTCAACCTCTAGTGAGGAATGAAGGAATTTGGGATTCTTTCTCATTTCCTTCCTTCCTTCCTTCCTTCCTTCCTTCCTTCC
>NW_025368809.1:0-4386 GCF_016433145.1 Gracilinanus agilis | reverse complement strand
ATATATATATATATATATATCCATATAACTCACTGATGGTTTTGTGACCCATAGGTCACCCTCACTCTGGTTTAGCCCATTTGCTGAGATGGATTAGTAGGGTATGGCTGTTGTGCATGTTACAGCTTCTAGGAGCCACAGGTGAAGGATAAGCATCAGGTAGACACCAAAGGTGGATAAGCACCCCTGAAAAGGTCTTGGAAAGCCCCATATTTATCAGGGAAAGATTCTATAGATAGGAGATATCAATGATGCAATGGCATTACCAAAGGATATCCATAGCTATATGAGATACTCCAGTCATACATGTCCCTACACATAAGCACTGAGCCCACAGGTATACTCAATAAGCATGTCTTGCCCCTACTGATTATCTAGTAACCTGTGAGAGACTGAAACCCATATATGCATGGTTGCTATACTATTTCATTAAATTTCTCTTTCACTTTGCATTAACATCCACTTTGGTTGTCTTGGAAATAGTGGACATTGGTAGGAGCCCCATAGAAGAAAGAATATGAATTACTAATTTATCTCTTTCCCCAACTTTACCTCTTGCTTCTATAGTAGACAGCCTGGACACTAGCAGCAGACTGGAAAAAGGAATCCTGATCATAACTGGAACACAATTCTCACTTGTGACTCCAAGAAGCTGTAGCATGCACAGTAGCCATACCCTGGTAAATCATCTGGCAAATGGACTAAACCAGGTTAAGGCAAACTGAGGGGCCCGAAACCCATCAGTGAATTAGGTAGGGTGTCTATCCCAAGCATGGGAAGACTTTCCCTGGTGGATTGGACAAATGAGAACAAGTCTATACAACTCAGAGCACTAGAATAAGGCAAGGTCTTGATTTGCTCCTCCTTGGCTCTAACTACTGAATTGTCCAAGAACCTTTCCTTTTCTTTCTAGGAAATTTGGTGTTATCCAAAAATCCTTCTTTAAAAAGACTTGTAAAAAAATATTCACAGCCTCACTCTTTGTGTTGGTAAAAATTGAAAAATGAGGGGATGTCCATCAATTGGGGAATGACTGAATAAATTGTATCTGATGGTGATGGAATATTATTGTGCTGAAAGGAATAAAGAAATGGAAAAATTCCACGTGAGCTGGAACAACCTCTGGGAATTGATGCAGAGTGAAAGCAGCAGAACCAGGAGACTGATTGTACACAGAGACTGATACCTACAATTGAATGTAATAGACTTCTCTGCCAGTAGCAATGCAATGACCCAGGACAATCCAGAGGAAGTTGTGAAAAAGAATACTATCCACATCTAAAGAAAGAACAGTGGAATCAGAAATGCATTATAAAAATATATGCTCAATCATGTAGTGTGATAGGGATGTGATTAGGGTTTTGACGTTAAAGGATCACTCTACTGCAAATACAAATAACACAGAAATATGTTTTGAACAATGATACATGTATAACCCAATGGAACTGCTTGTTGGCTTTGGGAAAGGAAAGGAAAGAGCAGGGAGGGGGGATTATGAATCATGTAACTATGGGAAAATATTCTAAATAAAAATTAAAAATAAAAAACCCTCTCTTGTTCTTCTACTGTTTCTGATTATTGTTCTTATAACTCCTAGCTTGGTCTTGGAACTCCTAATCATTCCATTATGTCTTTTGCTGTCCCCTTTTGGAAGAGGTCCTTTGAAGAAACTCAGGCTTTCCCTATAGGGAATTGAATCTTAATATCTGTGTCAGCCCCTCTTTTTCTCACAATAATAAATATTAGTTCTCTCCCTGTCTCAATAAGTGATCCTACTTTTTTCCTAGGGGAAAAAAGTCAAAAGGTGTAGCTCAGGCATATGACCAGTCCCTGTTCAGCAAATAACCTTTAATGAATTGTGAATTGATGGAGAATCATACTTTGTTAAGGAGATATCAACATGTCATAAAAATAAGGAGTTAACAGTGTCAGGATATTTCATAGGAGGGCAAACATATCAGAACTGAGGAAGAAAAAAGCAGTTCTTGAAAACTGACCCAAGAACCCAAATAGCTAGTCATGAATGCATAGAAATTTTAGACTACACATTTCCATGTGGCATTTTGACACCACTATGAAAGGAAGACACTAGTCATAGATTTAGGTTCATCCTGCTAAGTCATTGAATTTCATTTAATCTTTTCATATACACAGAACTCTTACCTAGAGTGAAATTCTCTGAACTTTTTTCTTGGGTGGTAATTTGCCCAAAGAGAATAAATTCTCCTCAGATTAGGAAGATTCAAAGGACCATTAATAGTAACACTATATGATATGGGCAGAGTGGTCGGGATCAAGCAGAGATAGAGACAAGATGGTGCCACTAGAGGATCAGCTCAATTTCTTCAGTAAGAAGAGAAAGAGGTCTAAACTCTGCTCTGGACTCCCCTCTGAGGAAGGAAGGCCAGCCCTGGCTCCATAAACCCCCAGTATTGATCATGTTACCACTTGCTTCTACTGGGAAGAAGGATCCTGCCCACAACTGGAAGCTGAATCAGAGCTAGGCAGAGGAAAAAACACAGGGTCTCCGTCCATTCTGGACAGTTGTGCTTTCCCAGTCTCCCTAAAGGCTTTTTCTTTCTCTCAAACTTATATCTTCCTTGGCATCTCAAATTTTTCCATAGGCTTGAACTGAGGTAGGGATAGAAGGGAGGAAAACTGTGTTGAAATTATGGTGAGCAGCCCTGGAGGTTGAACACTTTTAGGGCTTTCCAGAAGATCAGGAAAAGAGTGTCAGCTACCCTGAGGAGGGGGAATGATTCTCAAATCCTATTAAATCTCTTATATTGCTACTTCAAAGTATATTCTGCTGCAGAAATGAGATGGTAGGGGGAAAGAGCACTTCAAGTAGGAAAAGGTAAGGAACAAGCTAACCAATCCAGTCCCTTCTGGAGAGTCATGTCTTAACAAAGATTCTGTTTTGCCTTCTATCTGAAGGGTTTGAGCATTTCTTTGAACCTTTGCTTCCTCAAGATGCTTGAACTCTCCTATGGAACAAATCTAATGGGATGAGATAAGGACGAGCTTGGAGTTAGACCACACCTGGAACTGGGGAGAGATCTTATGAGACCAGGAGGCTATTCATCTGAGGGCTTCCCAGTCCCATTCTTCCAAAGGAAGCTAAATTTCAAAAATTTAATTTGGAGGCAAGAGACCTGGATTCTTGTCACTTCTATGTCACTAACTCTAAATTACTGTTTTCTCTGTAAAATCAGAAAGCTAGACAAGGCGATCTATAAGGTCATGTGTTTTTTTACTTTATATTTAAGCTTCCTTTAACTATATTTAAAAGTTTCAGTAAAAGTTGGATCAGCCTTTTGTGACATTAGATAAGTCCTTACTGATCTCTGGGGCCTCAGTTCCATCCTTTGTAAAATCAAGAAGTTGGATGAGATATCTCCTCAATTCCTTTCTTGGGGCTGGAGAGTAAAGGGGAAAAGTATGGTTTCAGGTCACTCCACAAAAGCACCTATTTCTTGTAAAGATTGTCATCCTGCTTCGATCCTTATAATCGAGTCTCTTGATTACTGGTTATGAAGAAATTAAATTAATCACTAATAATAATAGTAATAATTAACATTTAAATTGTTTTAAGATTTTCCAAGCACTTTTCAAATATTACCTCATTTGATTCTCACAACAGCCCTAAAAAGAATTATTATTATGAGAAAACAGGGGCAGCTGGGTAGCTCAGTGGATTGAAAGTCAGGCCTAGAGATGGGAGGTCTTAGGTTCAAATCTGGCCTCAGACACTCCCCAGCTGTGTGACCCTGGGCAAGTCACTTGACCCCCATTGCCTACCCTTTCCAATCTTCCACCTAGGAGCCAATACACAGAGGTTAAGGGTTTAAAAAAAATATTTTGAGAAAACAGGCAGACAGAGGTTAAATGAATTGCCTAGGGTTATACTATTAGTGTATGAGGAAAAATTCAAACTCAGGCCTTCCTGACTCCCAACACTTTCTCCATTGCACTAGTACCTAAATACCAAGAACAATTAATTTAAATATGAAGCTACCAAATCAACCACTTCCTCTGGATGGAAAGCCTTCCCAACATAGGCCCTATGGCAACTCAGAATTTCTATCTTCAACCACAGGTCAGTGTATATCATCCTAACTGAGAATGACTTTTATGCCACATACTCCGGGATTAGTCTGTGGTGCCTGTCCCAGGTATAAAAATTCCTGTTTACAAATAGCTTTTTTTGTCATTAGGCTTATATTACATGATATGAATGAATTTGTCATCAATGAGCTGATACTTTTATGTCTCCTAAATAAAAAATTAATATGCTTGATCAAAATATTTGTTCTCTGAAGGAAGTTAATAATTATAGATATATAATATCAAAGCTTTTGGAAGGAAGGAAGGAAGGAAGGAAGG
>NW_025368808.1:0-6991 GCF_016433145.1 Gracilinanus agilis | reverse complement strand
TGGTAAAATAGAATGTAATGGACTTCTGTACTAGCAGCAATGCAATGACCCAGGACAATTCTGAGGGATTTATGGTAAAAAAACGCTACCCACATTCAGAGGAAGAACTGCAGGAGAGGAAACATAGAAGAAAAGCAACTGTTTGACCACATGGGTTGAGGTGTACATGATTGGGGATGTAGACTCAAAACTGCCACACCAATGCAACTATCAATAATTTGGAAATAGGTCTTGATCGATGAGACATGACAAAATCAGTGGAAATGTGTATCAGCTATGGGGGGGAGGGGAGGTCCGGGGGTTAAGGGGAAAGTAAGAGCATGAATTATGTAACCATGTTACTTTTCTAAAAAATAAATATTAAAAAATAAAACAAAATAAAATATTTTTTTAAAAAGTTGGGTGCCAGCTGTGTGACGCTGGGCAAGTCACTTGACCCCCATTGCCTACCCTTACCACTCTTCCACCTATGAGACAATACACCGAAGTACAAGGGTTTAAAAAAAAAAAAGTAAGGGGGAAGGGACAAGGGATAGACCTTTGGAAACACAGACCAATTGGTATGAGGAGGTCAAAGGGAGAGCATAAGGAAGAATTTTTGGGAAGGGCTGTGAATTGAAGAGATATTGATCAAAGGAAACAGAATATCTGAGGAGGGATACAGTAAAAAGAAATGAAGAGGGAAACAAAGAGTTTGGAGGAACAGAGTAGGTAGAAACACAACCAGTAGCTATGACATTGAGTATAATGGGATGAATTTGCACCTGGAAAGAAAATGGATAGCAAAACCAGGATTTCACAATGTGTCAAAAGGAAACACATTCCAAATAAGAGAAACATATAGAGTGAAGGTGAGGGGCTGAAGCAACTGATCCAGAAAAGGCATGGGTAGCAACCATGATCTCTGACAAAGCTGGGGGTAAAGTGGACAATAAAATAACAAAACGGGGTACCTTAATTTTCCCTTCTCAGAACTAGAGAAATCTAATCAAAAAATAAATAAGAAAAAAGTTAATGAGATGAATAGAACCTTAGATAAGTTAAATATGATACATATCTGGAGAGGCCAAGATCTAAGCCTGAGCCTACACATAATCCAAACATAGTTTATAGTAGGACCACAATGATTTAGAATATAAATGTTCTGGGGGTAGCTGGGTGGCTCAGTGAATTGAGAGCTAGGTCCAGAGATGGGAGGTCCTGCGTTCAAATCTGGCCTTAGGCATTTTCTAGCTGTGTGATCATGGGCAAGTCACTTAACCCCTATTGCCCAGCTCTTACCACTCTTCTGCCTTGGAACCACTATAATCTATTAATTCCAAGATGGAAGATAAGATTCCAAGGTAAGGGCTAACAACAACAAAAAAAAAGAATATAAATATTCTGCAAAAGTCTTACTTTAACACTCATCATACTCATCATAGGAGTTAATCCTGCATTCCTGAGGGGTCATGGAATTGGAACAAAAGTTCCACTGGGTATGACTAAGCTGGAAAGACTAGTTTTTGGAAAGAGTATAGTCCTGGGAATAGATTGTGTCAGCTTTCTAAGGACCAATCTAGTTAAATAGGGTCCTCCTAATGTATGTTAACTGAGATGAATTAAATCAAAGGAAACTCAAAAGTAGTATATGTTTATAGTAGCACACATATGTAATTTACAAATTTACATATTTTTAAAAATGAGGAGTTTGTGGTTTTGCCTATAATTTTTATGCATTTAATTAGTTAAATATTTTTGGTGGTGGAGAAGGTTACTAAGTGTATAATAAAAATAATTCATTTTTAAAAGAAAGAAAAAGAAATTCTTTACCTATTTTGGAAAATATCAAAGAAATAATGATATCAGGAAAGTTATATTTAGAACAAGAGGGTTTGTGTTTTATTTTCATTTACAATGCTTTCTTCTTTTTTTAACAATACTTTTATTGCCAAGTATACCCTTTCTATCTTGCCTCCCCAGTGGTCATTTCTTATAAGAATAAAAGACAGAGAAAAAATATCAACTCCACTAAACAAACCAAAACATTGACTGAAACTGATATTATATGTAATATTTCACAAGCATAATATTCCACCTTTTCAAAGAGGAATTTTCTTAGCTCTTCTAGAAGTCCATTATGGAATACTTCTCAGTTGTAGTCACTATAATTAAATTCATTTTCTTTTTTAAAATATCATTGAGGCTAATAGGAATTCAGTCCTGAAATGGATTGTGAGGTATCTCTGAAAGCTTCACAATTAGGTCATAAACTTGATTCATAGGATCTCTAGAGTTTGTAGAGGATTTAGAAATTATGTCTTTTGCTCTAATCTCATTTGGAAAAGTGCCTCTTCTTCTTGCCAAGTTTAACCCCAATCCACATGTGCTATAGATCTCAATCCTTCCTTTATGTTTTGTAGGTGAATGGCTCTTTCAACATCACCAATTTCTTTTCTACTTCTACTTTTCTGAATCTTGAAGGTCCTTCCCTAAAGTCAACAAACTTGATAGGACCTCACTTTAAAATAAAATAGCATGACAACAACAAAACTTTCACTCACATCTTGCAGTTTCCCCATCTAAATAACGAAAGAATAAAATTGTATTCACCTAATAAGAGAAATTCCAAACTGGGATGTTTCAAGAGATATTAAGTGCTTTTTCACTAAAAGTCTTCAAGTAAAGTCTAGAAAGCTATGTATGAGAAATTCTTTAAGCAGTTCCTATTCAGGCCCAGGTTTCTCCTTAGATCCTGCTAAATCCTATCTAAATCTGAGAGTCTGTGATGTGAATTTAATGGAAGCAGGTGTTCTCTGATGTGCCTCAATCCTCTGCTCCTTCCTCACAGGGTTATTTAGAGGAATTTGTTTCATGAATCTTAGAGCAATTAAAAATTAGATGCCAAATTCATTGGATGACTGTATCTTCAGAGAAATTGACACAGAAACACCAGATATATGACCTATGATATCCATACAGAAGGAGCAAACACTGGGTCCAAGCCTTCTTTGATAGCTTTACTTCTGTAAAATCAATAAACTGTTAAGTGCCTGCCATGTGCCAGGTATTGTGGTAAGCATTAGGTATACAAAAATAAGCAAAAGACAATCTTTGTTCCCAAGAAGGTAATCAGTCTAATAGAGGGGACAACAAATAAATATATTTTAAAAATGCTTTATACAGGATGAATATGAAACAATTAATAAAAAGAAGATGCTTGAATTCAAAGGAGTTAGAAAAGGTTTCCTATAGGAGATAAGATTTTAGTTTGGACTTAAAGGAATCTAGGAAAACTAGTAGGTAAGGATGAGTAAAGAAAGTATTCTAGGCACGAGGGACAGTCAGAAAATCAATCAAAAAACATTAAACTTCTGCCTTATGCAAAGCACTTTCTTAAGTGTTAGAGATACAAAAATAGGCAAAAGACAGCCCCTGACCTTAAGGGGCTTACGGTCTAATGGGGAAGATAACATGCAAAAAAGAAATATAAATCAAGATACAAACAGGATACATAGGAAATCATTAAAAGAGAGAAATCCCTGGAATTAAGGATTATGAAAGGTGACATTTTATTTTGAATTTAAAGGAAATCAGGGATGTTAGGAGTAAGATTGGAGGAGGGAGAGTTTTCTACACATGGGGAACAGCCCGAGAAAATGCCCTCATCTGAGAAATGGAGTGTCATGTTCTTGAAATAGCCAGAAGACTAATAGTACTGGATCAAAGAATACATGGTAGGCAGTAAGGTATAAGAAGACTGGAAATGATAAACTGATCAATGTAATTGATAAATTACAATTTATAAATGGTCAAAAGATATGAACAGAGTTTTGCATGAAGAAATTCAAGCTATATATATAACTATATGAAAAATACTATAAATTATTGATTAGAGAAATGCAAATCAAAACAACTTTGAGTTGTTATCTCACATATATCAAATTGTCTAAAATGATAAAAGGACAAAATAACAAGTGTTGGAGGGAATGTGGTAAAACAAGAAAACAAAAAAATTGTTCCATATTGGAGAACAATCTGGACTGATACACAAAGAGTTATAAAACTCTATGCACCTTTTGACCCAGCAATACCACTATTAGGTTTATATCCTAAGGTGAACAAAGGAAAAGGGAAAGAACCTATATGTTCTAAAATATTTATTGGCCCATCAATTGGGAAATGACTAAGCAACTTGTAACATATGACTGTGGTGGAATACTACTGTGCCATAAGAAATGATGAATAGGTTAATTTAAAAAGTAACAAAGAATGGCCTACATGAAGTTATGAAGAAATGAGAGGAACCAAGAAAACATTATCTACAGCAATAGAAATATTGTTTGAAGAATGACCTATTGTATGTCTACTTCCAGAGAAAGAATTGATAAATAGAAATAAGCAAGACATTGTTTTATATATACATATATCTTTTTGTCAAATAATGCCTTCTCTTTAATGGGGGGGGGGAAGAAGGATAGAAGGAGTTATGTAGGTAATTTAATGTAACAAATAAACAAACAAATCAATTTTGATTTTTAAAAAAGAATGGTATAAGTTGATCTTATTATATGCTTTAAAAGAAAGGAAAGCAACTGAATGCATAATAGAAACCTAAAGTTTCAGATACAATCCTCTTTTTCTGTTCTATTATGTATATGTAAATGCCCATTCTATTTAGTGTTTATTAAGTACAAATCTTTTTTTTTTTTTAAGAAACAGTAAAACAATAAAAAAAAAAGAAGGAAGAAGACTGGAAATGAAACAGGGGGTAGGTCATGAAGGGCTTTGAATGCAAACGGAGAATTCTGTACACAATCTTGGCAATGATTCTGAGTCACTGGAGTTTATTAACTTGGACAGGGAAGGCATGGTCAGACCTACACTTTAGAAAAGCTGTTTTGGTGGCTGAATGGAGGATGGACTGGAGTGGGGAAGAGAACTGAAGCAGGCCCATCCACCAGCAGGCTATTGTAATAGTACAGGTGACAGATGAAAAAGGCCTACATCAGAGGAGGGGAAGTGTCAGAAGAAAGGAGGGGATATAGTTGAGAGATGTTGCAAAGATAAAATTGAGAAGCCCTGACAACTTACTGGATACAGGGAATGTGAAATAGTAAGGACCCCAGTTGTCTCCTACACTGTGAGCCTGAGGGACTGAGAGGAATGTGATGCCCTTTGTGATAATAAAGAAGTTAGGAGTGCGTAGAAAGTGTTTTGTTTTTTTTTAAGAGGAAAGGTAATGAGTTCTGTTTTGGACACGTTTAGTTTAGTTTAAGATGTGTACAGGAATATAATTCAGGATGTATGAAAGGCAGTTGGAGATATGAAATTAAAGAGAAGAAAGGGAGATTTGAGATTAGTCAACCTGCAGATGGTGGTTAAATACAAGTTAGCCAAAGAGATCAAGTGGAGTAATAGAGAGAAGAGGAGAAAGCCCAGGATAGGACTCTATGAGACACCTATTGTATGGTCTAGAGGGAGATTCAGCAAAGAAGATGGAGAAGGAGTGATTAGAGAGGTAGGAGAAAAATGAAAAGAGAGTAGGGTCCTGAAAACCTAGAAAGAAGAGATTATCAAGGGAGAGAGTGATAAAGACTGCCAAAGGCTATATAGAGGTCAAGGGGAATGAGAATTGAGAAAAGGTCATTCAATTTGGCAACTAAAAAATCATTAGTAACTTTGGCGGGAGCAATTTTAGTAGAATGATAAGGTTAGAAGGCAGGTTGTAAGGAGAGAAAATAGCAGTACCTTTTGTAGACACCCTTTTCAAGGAAGTTAGCTACAAAGGGCAGACTAGATACAGGGTGATAGCTGGGATGGAAAGGTTGAGTGAGACAAGGATTGAAAATAAGTGAGAGATTAGGGATGACATATGGAACAATATGCTGGAGGTAACTATAAAATGACAGAGACTAAGATGTCAAGAGTAGGGGACAATAGAGAATCAAATTGTCTCACTTAGGGTTAAAAATGAGAAAGAAGAGAGTGGCTAATGCAGAGGCAATCACCTGGGAGACAATTGAGGGATCAAAGTATTGACGGTCAATATAGATGAAGAGTAGGATTTTATAAGGGAAGAGACAAAGGGAGAGGAGAAAAGCTAATAGATTATAGTTGGATAAGAGGATTTCAGAATTCTTAAACCTGGAGATGGTACATTAGTGGGTGATGGCAAGATCAAGGATATAACTACAATTTTGTGTAGCTGAGTTAGGTAGAGGTCAGAAGTGAGTAGATTGAGGAATTGAATGGCTAGGGTGATTGAAGGAGCATCATCAGTATATATATTGAAGCTCCCTACTATGAGGGCAAGAACTAGGGAGTAGAGAAAAATCCATGCTTTTCTCAGGAAACAGTCTTACTTCAACCCAATTCTTACACCATTTACAGATGCAAATATACATCTGAATGCCTGGGTTCAAACCAAAGCAATAGGAATATCAAAGGATAGAAAGGTGAAAGTCTTTCTTATCCTTCCTTTACCTCAAATTCAAATTTTTTGTTTAAGTCTGGCTTATTCCTTAGGAATGCTTAGAAATCTTCTATCTAATTGAATGTCCATTTTTTCCCCTGAAGTAATATACTCAGTTTTGCTGGTAAGTGACTCTGAGTTATAAAACCATATGTTTCTTTCACCTTTCTGAATATCATATTCCAAACCTTCTGCTCCTTTAATGTAGAAACTGCTAGATCCTGTGTGATCCTGATTGTAGTTCCATAGTATGTGAATTGTTTATTTCTGGTTGCTTGCACTATTTTCTCCTTGACTTGAGGGCTCTTGAATTTAGCTATTCAGTTCCTGGAATCTTTCATTTGAAAATTTCTTTCTTTCTTTTTTCTTTTTTTAATTTTTTTAAGCCTATACCTTCCATCTTGGAACCAATATTGGTTCCAAGGCAGAAGAGTGGTAAGGGCTAGGCAGTGGGGGTCAAGTGACTTGCCCAGGGTCACACAGCTGGGAAGTGTCTGAGGCCGGATTTGAACCTAGGACCTCCTGTCTCTAGGCCTG
>NW_025368807.1:0-3255 GCF_016433145.1 Gracilinanus agilis | reverse complement strand
GGGGGGAGGAAATGACACATAGGGAGGAATCTTTGAATAGAATAGATTGGGTGAAAATCGCTCAGTGGATCTCTGGGCCATAAAGAAAAGACCAGGCTAGAAATTTACATGGAAAAGCACTTCATAGACCTTAATTCATCATGGCAACCTTTAGGGAGCTCGAATCCAACTGCCAATTGCAAAATTAAACATTCTACCCTCCTTCTAAAGGGGAAAGAAGGCATTCTGCTGTGGAGAGATTGGTTGCTAGGCAACAGAATGCATCCTGCTCATTCCTTCATGGGTCTGCCAAAGAAATGCAGCCCTGTTTTAAGAACAGGCAAAATCCCATAAATGTGGGTGATCCTATCTACACTGTGACTTTTTAAAAAAGCTTTAGGGCATAAAAATCTAGAATCACCTTCTTTCTGGGACAGTCAGAGCCAAGAGTGAGCCATTGCTCCCACCTGTTCTTTGGGTATCCTACACACACACACACACACACACACACACACACACACATTTTTCCCCAACTTGGGTGACTTGAGGGTGGGATGGGAAGAGTAGGGGAAGGATGTGACTTCTTTCAGCTGGTGCCAAAGGCCTGAGGCTTCTAAAAAGGCACACCAGTAGTCCATAAACAGCTTAATAAACTTTCAGAGCTGAAAGGAACCATAGAAATCATCCAATCCAATATCCTCCTTGTTCAGAGAAAAAAAAATTGTGCCTAGATGAGGGGAAGCCTTTCCCAAAGTCACATAGGTAGTTAATGAGTGGCAGAACTAGGTTTAGAACCCAGTATTAGGAGTCCGAGGCCAGTGTTATTTCTGCAATCTCTCTTCCCTCTCCCCACTCCTTTCATTCTGAAACCCAGGTCATCAAAAATTAAGTTGGTCTTCCCCTACCCCTTTCACAAATAAGCTCCTCAGGCTAAGGACCTTTTTTTGCCTTTTTTTCCCCTTTAAGACTGGATGAACATATTAGGGGAAGATCATATGTGAGGGTTGAGGCAGAGTGCAGAAGATACAGTGCTATAGTGATTCCATCTGAAAGGGCCATAAAAGATTTTTCCTAGGTCTTGATTCCCTAAAGATAGTTTTAGAGCCTATATTCTAATAGGAAGAGCTCAAAGGGGCATGAAAAGAGGCTGTAAAAGCTGACTTTTCACTCCTTCCTTCTCCATGATTGCTTTCTAAGATATTTTGTTCATAACTTAACTATAAATCACTAAGGCTCCATGTCAGTTCCCAGGATTCTAGTCCAGGTCCCTTTTCCCTGCACTCTATGCTCCCCAAACCTTCTATCTGCTTAGAACCATGGTACTTCCTGCCCTCCTATATCCCCCACTTAGTTGTCTTCTAGTCTTGGTCAATGATTCACCTAACTTGGGGTACTTCTCAGTTCCACTTCTGATTATCTAAACTCTTGACCATGCAATATCCTGTTGCTTTCCATCCTAGGGTGACAACAGGTAAAATTGTATTCTTTCTCTTGATTATCCCATTTTCCCCCTTCAAGATAAATCTGAGTCCAAATCTCCCAGCAGACACATTTTTTAAGTCTACTAAACTCTCATTTTCTGCTAGAAGCATTTCTTAGGTCCCTTTAATGAATCCCCCTTTGTGATTATGTCCAATTTGCCCCATATAGACCATGCTTGCAGATAATTTTTTACACACCAACACCTCTTTTAGATTTTGAGTCCTGCTCCCTCTCATGTGTGCAGAGAAGTAGTTTCAGTAGGAGAAAACCCTTTTAACTATGGATGAAGAGCAGCACTAAGCTGAGCCTCAAAGGGAGCCTGTCACTGACCCCAAAAAGGCCAAAACCAGAATTTTACTGCCATTACCAAATGCTGATGCATAATCTGCCACTTTCCTCTGAATTTCGTAGTAAAACCATGATGACGAAAGAATACATATCAAGTTAATACTCAGCATATCAACTTAGAATTACCTATGTTATGAAATATGATTTCTAAATAAGATGTGCAATCCCCACTAGTCTGAACAAATATAAGTCCTGTGCTGGGCAGCTCACTCCTGCCAGAATGACTACAGAGCTAGAAAATATGTTGAAGTCTTTAGCAATTTAAGAAACATGAGCCTAACATCACACTTGGGAGGGAGAAAGAAGGGGATATGCCATTCTAGGTCTAAGCCTTATTAGACCCTAAGTCAAATCAATGTGAATTCTAAGTCATCTGTTGTGATCTTAATCATTTGTGACTTTACCTCACCCTCCCAAACAGACATGAAAATGTCAAATTTGAAATACATTTGATTCTGTGTTTCATTTCATGATGACTACAAAATCATTGAAATGATATAATCAGGTCCCAACCTACCTTTCCAATCTGTTCACTAAATATTTGCTCATTTATCTCCTTCCTTCTTTCTTCTTCACACCTCATTCTTAATCAATTAAGTCCTGTCATTTCTTCAAGATCTAAATCTAGTCCCATGCCCTCCACAAAGCTTTCCCTCACTTCACCATCATGGGCTCATAGAGAGCTTTCATTTTTCCAAGTTCCTACAGCTGAATTTATTATTATTCATTAGGCAAACATCATATTGAGGCTAGAAGAACACTGGGACTAAAGTTAGGAAGAGCTAAGTTCAAATCCAGCCATATTACCCTGGGTAAGTCACAACTTCTGTCTGCCTCAGTTTCCTCAACTATAAAATGGTGATAATAATAGCACCTAGCTCCCAGGGTTGCTGTGAGAATCAATGAGATAATATTTGTAAAACTCTTAACACATAGTAAATACTTAATAAATGTTTATTCCCTTCCCTGGTCTATCTTCATGGCACAGTGAAAAGAATATTGGATGTGGAGACAGAAGAAATTGAACTTTGATTTTTTACTACTGATTACACATAAGATCTCATTTCAAGGTCTAAACCTATATCCTTAGAGGATTCACTAGGCAACTGTGTGGGATACAAAGAAGACTCTCCTGATCATACTCCTGCAGTCAGTGTTATCAAAAAGTAAATAAGATAATCTGAGTGGGTCTCAAACACAATTTGGGTGTGAGGAAGGATAAAGGGGATATTAGGTGATTATAAGGTGATTGGAGGAGGAAAGAAGGTAAGGGAAGGTATATAGGAGACAAGGGAAATGGGGTATGTAGGAGAAGGCAGCTCAAACAGGTTTATTCCCAGAGGCTTGAGACAGAGGATACAGGGAGGAAATTAGGGCCAGTAAGAAATGTTTAGGTTTTGGCTGGAGGATTTCTCTTGTTAGTTTCTAAAGTCTCTTGAGGGAGGA
>NW_025368806.1:0-2020 GCF_016433145.1 Gracilinanus agilis | reverse complement strand
TTGTTATTGTGAATATTGCTTTCTTGGTTCCATTTCACTCTGCATCAATTCATACTTCTTCTCATGCTTCTCTACATTCTCCAATTCAGCATTTTTAGAGCTTGTGATATTCTATTATCTTCTTGCATTACCGTTGGTTTAGTCACCCCCCCATCACCAGACATCTATATGTTGTTTCCTATTCTTTGATCCCACAAAAAGTTCTTCTAGGAATTCTCTGTTTATGGGGGTCTTTCTATTTCTGATCCTATTCCCATCTTTTTCAATTTAAAGTTAGATTTATCAGGTCTTATCTCATTGATGTCACCCAGCACTTAAGATAATCTTCCTGAAAGACTTGGATTGTAGTCACCAGATGGTTTCAAATCTCTTTTTCCAACCAGCTGTTCAGGATGGCTGTAGCAGCCCAGAGAGAAAGAGTAAGAGCAGACATCCCTAAAGTCCCAAAAAGTTGAAAAATCCTTTGTACACGACCTCATCTGAGCCTCAGAACTTGAGGAGGTAGATGAAGTTTTCAGTTGTTTTAGTTGTGCCCAACTCTTCATGCCCCCATTTAGGGTTTTCTCAGCAAAGATACTAGAGCAGTTGGCCTTTCCTACTCCAGCTCATTTAACAGATAAATAAACTGAGGCAAACAAGGTGAAGTGATTTACCTAGGGTCACACAGCTAGTAAGAGTCTGAGGCCAGATTTGAATGCTGGAAGATGTTTTCCTGATTCCAGGCCATCAATCTATCCACTATGCCTCTTAGCTGCTGAGGTAGCTGATATGAATATATTATCCCATTTCACAGATGGGGAGAGACATGAAACAACTTGCCACCACAAGTCTGTTCATCTATGATCTCTTTGGGGTACAAACCCGGCAATGGTATGGCTGGATCAAAGGGCAGGCATTCTTTTATCGCTCTTTGGGCATAATTCCAAATTGCCATCCAGAATGGTTGGATCAGTTCACAACTCCACCAGCAGTGCATTAAATTCCCAACTTGGTCACATCCCCTCCAACATTCATTACTCTCCCCTTCTTTCATTTTAGCCAATCTGCTAGGTGTGAGGTGATACCTCAGAGTTGTTTTGATTTGCATTTCTCTAATTATTAGAGATTTAGAACACTTTCTCATGTTCTTATTGATACTTTTGATTTCTTTATCTGAAAATTGCCTATTCATGTCCCTTGCCCATTTATTAATTGGGGAATGGCTTGATATTTTTATACAATTTATTTATTTCCTTGTATATTTGAGTAATTAGACCCCTGTCAGAATTTTTTATTATAAAGATTTTTTTCCCAGTTTGCTGTTTCCCTTCTGATTTTGGTTGCACTGTTTTTGTTTGTACAAAAACTTTTTAATTTAGTATAATCAAAATTATTTATTTTACATTTTGTAATTTTTTCTCTTTCTTGGTTTTAAAATCTTTCTTTTCCCAGAGATCTGACCAGTATACTATTTTGTGTTCACTTAATTTACTTGCAGTTTACTTCTTTATATTCAAGTCTTTCACCCATTCTGAATTTATCTTGGTGTAGGGTATAAGATGTTTATCTAAAACTAATCTCTCCCATATTGTTTTCCAAATTTCCCAGCAGTTTTTGTCAAATGGTGGATTTTTATCCCCAAAGTTGGGCTCTTGGGGTTTATCATACATTGTCTTGCTGATGTCACTTACCCCATGTTATGTTAGCTTGTCCTACCCATGAGCAATCAATGTTTTTTTTCCAATTGTTTAGAATTTAAGCCCAAACCAACAACCAAATCCTGAGAGCCTGCCTGGGCAAATAGAGGTTGAAATTCTAACCCCCACCCAGGGCAGTCTGCGTGGAAGTGGGCTGATCTGTGTGGGTCCAGAGTGAACTGGGGAGTCCCAGTCTGGGTGCGGGGCAAAGATATAGATCCCATTTTGGAGTAGTTGGTAGACTAAAAGTGGGTCCAGATCTTTTTGTGGAAAATTCAGGGTATCACTCCAGGACAAGGCCATTAACCCCATTAGATCAAGTACACAGTGAGACCAAAAAAACT
>NW_025368805.1:0-1254 GCF_016433145.1 Gracilinanus agilis | reverse complement strand
AGAGAGAGAGAGAGAGAGAGAGAGAGAGAGAGAGAGAGGAGGGGGAAAATCTTATCATACTTCATATCATTGTATCAAGCTCCCAAGCTCTTTCCTTATTCTCCTATAGAGGATGCAGAAACAAATTTACCCTTTCTCTGTTTCTAATATCTAACCACATTGTAACTCATTCCAGTAAACTCATTTTAGGCATTCAGCCTGAATATATTGTCTTTACCAGTGACATACCCACATAGCTTTTGAAACATTTGAATATAGTTGGTAAATGAAATCACATATTTTCCTAATTTTTAAACATATTTTAGTCACTAAAATGATTTTTAATATGATTTACTCAAAGACTGCATATTTTACCAATCAGCCAGTATGCTTTCCTGATTGAGCTGCATACAGTAATGCTTAAGGTTTTATATATATTTCTGATTGAACAAAATGGTTTAATGATTCAAATAAATGACTTGCAGAAAGATCTTTTTGAGGATGTATTATTAAGTTTCATATGCTTTTTGGTGATTACTTTTGGGGAGGCAAGAGGATACCTTTGTTTTTAAGGAGTAACAGTGAGAGGACACTAATCATTCAAAATGGGATGAATAGTTAGTAGAAATACCTTTTCTATTGATTCCAAATGTTCAACCCAAACCCTCTACAATTTAATTCCTCACATAGGATTAGTGCCTGGACCTTTGATTTTATTGATAGAGAGAACTCAGGTAAGAAAACTCTTTCTACCAATGCAAGTTGGTATCTTCTCTGCAATTTATAATCTCTATAGACTATGGATAAGTTAAATCACTTCCCACAGACAGTTTAGGCTAGATGACTGCCTTGAGGCCAGCTCTTCCTGGATTTGAGGCCAATTGAATGAATTTTCACTTCATCTTTACAATTCCTAATAACCTACCTTGTCCATATCCACATCTATGTTGCCAATCTTCTTCTTGGCACTGGAATTTTCTTTTTTCCATTCTATCTTTGTGTCTCAGAAATTTACTTCTTTCAAAAATAATTTCAATTAGAATTTCCTTGGCCAATTCCTTCCCAACTAAACTTGGTCATTGTGTTCTCTCTCCCACAATGAATTCCTAACATACTTATTTCCTTTATCATTCCTTTGAAATTTCACTTCACAATATTCTTTTGTCTGTATGTAGTCATCCCTCTCTATATTTCAGTTCACTTATTGTGGCTTGACTGTATTTATAAAGGTAACCAACAACAGGCTGAGGAAGGAAGGGAGGGAGGGAGGAAGGA
>NW_025368804.1:0-9214 GCF_016433145.1 Gracilinanus agilis | reverse complement strand
CTTCCAAAAGGTCATTTCTGGTCTTCAATTTGTTCATCATTTCATTTCATTTCTGGACCTCAATTTCTAGATATGAAATTTTGTCTTTTAAATGGTTATTTTTTAAAACTATTTCCCACTTTTCTTGCCAAGTTTATCGTAGTTTTTAACTTGGTTCTCAAATTCTAGCCTGATTTCTTGGAGAGCTTGTGACAATTTTCCATTGTTTTTTTTTTTGGAAAGTTTGGATGTGTTTGCTTGTTTGTCCTACTCTGTTGTCTCCACTGTAGTTTGTTTTTTATCTAAGCAAAAATTATCCTGTGTCAAAGGCTGTTTCTTTTTTTCTTCTTTCTTTCTTTTTTTTTTGGTGTTTTTACCTTAAGCATTACTAGCCATTGCTAAATAAGGTTTTCTCTTGCCATCTTAGTCAGAAGTCTGCTTGAGGAGGGTAGGTAACTCTCTGTGTATTGCTTCAGCAATTTTTTCCTAAGCCTATTTTTCAAGTCTTTTCACCATCTGCTGTGGGCAGTCCCTTTATGCCTTGTCTCTGAGCCCATGCTTTGCATTTCTGAGCCTCCTGTGTCATGAGTCTCACTGCTCTCAGGGGTGGGTGTCCTCAGCCAAACTCCCCCAAGAACCTAGCAATTTTACTTGCTCTGTCTCTGATGTGCTTGCTCTGACTCTGGTGTGGTAGGTGTAGTGGAGGAAGGGTGATCAGTTTGTGTTTGGTATGAGTAGTTTTATCCCCTTATAGCATGAAACTGTCCAGATCCTGCCTATCTTCGAGTCAGTTCCTACAGTAGAGCCCCTTTAATCATCTGATTCTGCTCCTTGCCTTTTTTTGGGGCTTTTCATATTGGGCAGTGGTGAGGAGGAAGAGCCCCTTCCTACTCCTCTGGGGCCATCTTAGCCTGGAAGTCCTCCCCCGATTCTTTTGATTTTCTTTTTCTGTTTACATTTTGATGCTTCTTTTGAGTATTGATTTTGTTAATCAAATTTTCTTCTGAACTGTGGTCATCTCATCAGAAATGCCCAGATTTCATCTGTTTTATTAAATGCCCATTTCTTCCCCTGGAGTATATTATGCTGTTTCACTTTTTAGATGATTTTTGGTTGTAAGGCTATATTCTTTGCTTGGAAGACAGTCATATTACATATCTTCCTCTTTAATGTAGATGTTGTTAGGACTTGTGCAATTTTTATTGTGGTTCCACAATATTTGATTTAAAAAAATGTCCTGGCTGCTTGTAGAATTTTCTCTCTTTATTGGGATTCATGGAATTTGCCTATAATAGTCATGGGATTTTTAATTCTTTCAGGAGATGATTGATAGTTTCTTTCAATTTTGATTTCCACCTCTTGTTAAAAAGATCAGGATATTTCCTTGATAAATTCTCTTAATGTGGTATCCTGGTTCTTTTTTGATTGTGGCTTAAAGGCAATCAAATGATTCTAATGTTATTCCAGGTCATTTGTTTTTGTTGTTGT
This sequence comes from Gracilinanus agilis, assembly GCF_016433145.1. Taxonomy (NCBI): domain Eukaryota; kingdom Metazoa; phylum Chordata; class Mammalia; order Didelphimorphia; family Didelphidae; genus Gracilinanus; species Gracilinanus agilis. The sequence continues at coordinate 7,747 of NW_025368804.1, read as the reverse complement.
TTTTTTTCCAATGAGAGATTTCAAATTTTCTTCTGTCTTTTTTTTCCCATTCTTTTGAATTTGTTTTACGGTTTCCTGCCATCTCATGAAGTTGTTAGCTTCCATCTGTCCAATTTTATTTTTTATGCAACCATTTTCTTTTTTAAGCCTTTCTTAGGGAGATATTATCCTTCTTGAGTGAAAATATTTCCCATTTTAGAAAACTATATTCTCCAGTAAGTATTTGTTTTAAGTTGTAGATTTTTTTCGATCATTCCTTTTGTAATTTTTCTATGAAGTTTCTTATAATTTGGGTTTATCTTTTTTTCAGAGCTCTTCTAGGAGTTCATTTTTGTGCTTGACATTCTTTCACATTTTCCTCTAAGGTTTCACATATTTTCATTTTCTTATTGCTATCCTCTTTTTAGTGGCAGGCTCTTTATCTGTCTTTTCTTCATTTTACTGGTATTTCCCCCCCCCTTGATTTTGTCTATATATTGAATGTTAAATCTTTTCCTGGGCTTGAGAAAATACTGTCCCACATGTGTACTGTGTCTGGCATTGGCTCAGATTTATCAGTCCCAGATTCTGATCTCTTCAGATGCAGTCTGGTTGGCCTGCTGTGTGGAAGTTTGCAGCTTTCAGTTCAGTTGAGTTGTGTTCTTCCCAATCCCATGGAAGCTGGATCTTGCTGGGTTGACCTCCATCTATAGCTACATGCTGTGATACTTAGATTAAATCTACACTGCCCATCTTTAGGTTTAATCCCCAAAGGTGAAAACATCTCCATTTTGGATCATCTGTAACCCACATATGCTAGAGTAACAAATCAGAATTTACTGACTGCCTAGTGGGCAGTCCTAAGAAAAGTGTCTGTTGTGACTGGACATGTAAACTAAGAGGAGGTCACAGGAAGTGAAGCAAAAGAGGCCCCTTTAAAAGGAGACCTCAGTCAGCTGGTCTCTCTCTTCTGGTTTGTAAATGGGACCTTCAGGAGCTCTTCTGTTTTGTGACCAGGCTTCCATGTGGTGAGTGTTAAGACTGAATCTTCCTGAACTTCTCTTAAGGAACTTCCCTTTCAAAGAGACTCTGTGAGTGAAGCTTTTGCTTCATTCGCCTCTGGGCCCTTGGGCCCTCTGAGTTTCCAGCCTTGCGATTGAGGCTGGATTTCCCTTGGATGAGGGTTAACTAGATCTACCTGGATTAACTAGGGGATCAGAGCAAATTATCTACTGTGTTAGATTCTTATTTCCTTATTTCTTCTTCCTCTTCTCATTTATAAATAAATTTCCATAAAAGTCATTTTAACCTGAGATTACTCTTTAATTGGGGATTGATAATTGTTCCATCCCCTGGCAACCTAACCTTTTAATATATTCAACCCCAAACCCCCTTTTCCCCTTTACATTGCACTGGGTCATACGTGGCTTCTGTTCTGGCAGGACTATGTTGGACCACTTTCCTTCCCTTCATGCTTTTTCTATATTGCTTAGGTTTATCTTTCTTTCTTGAGCTTGGACAGGGTCAACTGTGCTCTTTCACTTGTGGTCTGAGCTATAGTTTGAAGCAGGATGTTTTCCTTCTTCTGCTTCTTAAGATGATTAGCATCCAAGTTTCACTGAAGCTTGTTCAGCACTCTCTCTTTTTACTTCTTTATTTCTTTTTTAAACCTTTACTTTCCATCTTGGAGTCAATATTGAATATTGGCTCCAAGGCAGAAGAGTGGTAAAGGTAGGCAATAGGGGTCAAGTGAGTTGCCAGGGTCACACAGCTGGGAAGTGTCTGAGGCCAGATTTGAACCTAGGACCTCTCGTCTCTAGGCCTGGGTCTCAATCCACTGAGCAATCCAGCTGCCTCCTTTATACTTTTTTAAAATGAATTCTCCTTGCTGTTTCTCCACATTATTTTTTGTTGGAGCAATGCTTCAACCCTTCTTTTGTTGATCCTGCTATTCCAGTATTTTTAAGACCTTTTTCTTCTTTCAAGGTCATGTGGGATGTGGCTGGCAAGCTTTTAGTATTTCTTACTTCTCTATCTTGACCTGATCTGCCACTGATGACTACTGCTGCTTTTGTGACTCAATACATGGTGTTTCAAGAAAATATAATTGAAAAGTACCATTGTCTCACAACCAATAAAAATATGCCTAGCAAAACTAAGTATAATCCTTTAGTGGTGGAATGGATATTTATTGAAATAAAGGATATTTCAGCATTAATGAGGAAAATAACAAAACTAAATACACAATGGCCATTCAAACACAAGACTCAAGAGGAACATAAATCAGAAATTGTGAAAGATTTAAGAGTTATCATGAGACTCAATAAAATTGAACTATTTACATTGCTAAATGTTAAGATCCTACATGTATTTTCAAAGAACTTTATCATCATTAAGACAATTATTAAGAATCTTCATACAAGAGGACATAAATGAGAGTTGAATATGTAGAGATTATCTCCAAAACAAAAAGATAAGATGTGAAGAAGGAGAAGGGTGTAAAAGGGGAAAAGAGAGGTAGAATGGGGAAAATTTTCTCTCATAACAGAGGCACAAAAGAAAAATTATTATAGTGAAGGAGAAAACTGAGGGTTGGCAGGCAAGACTTCAACCACATTTTCAATAGAAGTGGTTCAAAGAGCAAAACATGCATATAGTCACCTGGGTATAGAAATTTATTTTACCCAATAGAGAAATAGGGGAATTGTATAAAATAGTGATTCCAAAAGTGGGCACCACTGCCCCATGGTGGGTGCTGCAGCAATCGGGGGGGGGGGGTAAGTGATGGCCACAGGTGCATTTATCTTTCCTATTAATTGCTATTAAAATTTTTAAAAAATTAATTTCCAGGGGGATAAGTAATATTTTTTTCTGGAAAGGGGGCGATAGGCCAAAAAAGTTTGGGAACCACTGGTATAAAAGATACATGTGGATGAAAAAAGGATGCCAGATTAAAGGAGGCAGTAATCAGAAACAAAATTGACTTGTGAAGAGGGGATAAAATAAGAGGAGAGAAGAATAATGATGTGGATGGAAATACACCCTCAGTATCATAACTGTAAATTTAAAATTGGATGAGTTCTCCAATAAAATGGAAGTATATATTAGTATAGAATAGAAACTAGAATGCAAAAATATGATTTATACAAGAGGAACACTTGAAACAGAAACATACATACAAAGTTAAAATAAAGGACTGACACATAATCAATTTTGCTCCAGATGAGAAAGGAAAGGGCATCAGTCATGATCTCATAAAAAGCAAAAGGAACAATTTACCTAATTAAAAGTGATAATCAGGGAATGTTTAGTTTTTGTAAAAGGTACCTTTGACAATAACGTCAAAAAAAATTCTCTTTTGAAGGCCTCATTTCTCAAATGTAAAGAGAACTAATGCAAATTTCTAAAAAAAAATAGGAGCTATTCCCCAATTCTAAATGGTCTAAGGATATGAACAGACAATTTTCAGATAAAGAAATCAAAGCCCTCTCTAGGCATATGAAAAGATGATCTAAGTCATTAGTGGTTAAATACATGTAATTTAAAAGAACCTTGAAATACTACCTCATACTTATCAGAAATGTCAAATGATGCAGGGGATTGGGGAAAAGAGGAACACTATTAAAATGTTGGTATAGGGGGCTGCTGGGTAGCTCAGTGGATTGAGAGTCAGTCCTAGAGACAGGAGGTCCTAGGTTCAAATCCGGCCTCAGCCACTTCCCAGCTGTGTGACCCTGGGCAAGTCACTTGACCCCCATTGACCACCCTTACCACTCTTCCACCTATGAGACAATACACTGAAAGTTAAGGGTTTAAAAAAATGTTGGTATAATTTTGATTTGGTGCCAACATTCTGGAAAACAATTCGGGACCATGTGTAAGTGACTATGAAACTGTATATAGCTTTTGGTCTAGTCATACCATAACTAGTTCTTATATCAAAGAGATCAAAGAAAAAGAAAAAAAAGTATCTACATGTGTAAAAGCATTCATAGAAACCCTTTCCATGGTGTCAAAAACAACAGAAATTAGGAGATGGTCATTAATTAGAGAATGCATGAACAAGTTGTGACATGTAATTGTAATGGAGTATGGATGTTTTATAAGAAATAGTGAGTTGAGTGGTTGGAAAAAAACATGTCAAGACCTATTTGGACCAATGCAAAATGAAGTGAAAAGCCTGGGGAAATCATTGTACACAGGAATAGCAATGTTGTCATACTAATAACTGTAAAAGACATGGCCGCTCTGATCAATACAATAATTCAAAACAATTTTAAAAGACTCATAAAAATTTCTATCTGCTTCCAGAAAGAGACCTGGTGAATTTTGAGTACAAATTGAAGTATAAATTTCACTTTGCTACTTTATTTTTTTCTGATATGATTAATCTGGAAAAAATTATTTTTGCATTATTTCACATATATAATTGATACATTCTTGCCTTCTCAGTGGATGAAGTAGGGATATGGGAGATTGAAAGAACTTGGAACTCAATTTTTTAAAGTAAAAAATGTTAAAATATATAACAAATTTTATTAGCACAATCATTTTTGGCTAAATCATCACCTATGCCCTTTGACTCATAACATCCATAGTATAGTGAAAGTATACTCTTTATACTCTTTGACTTTCTTGGCTTTTACTATTATTTCTTCACTTGAATGTAATATATAGTCCCTTTTCTTTTTGAAATTGTAAATACAATTTAAAGTCCATTTTTAATGAAATTTTCCTTCATCATCTTTAATGTTTTGTCTTGTTTTTGTATTGATTATCAATCACTTATCAACTTTTACTAAGCAAACAATAGTAATTAAAATTGGTTTGACAAATATAAGAATAAAATAATATTGTGGTCACTGTTTATTAAAAAAAATAACACTTGGTTAAGATGGTGGCAGAGTAAAAACCAGCTGTTTAACCTCTCCTAACCGAAACATATACGACTCCTCAAGAAGACATAAAAATAAATCCAGAGGAATGAAGGGAGTGTACAACAGGACGCAGCATTGAAGGTACATGGAATTGGGGCATTTCTATGCTAAAACAGGGTGAAACAGCTCTCATTAAAACTCAAGCTGAGCAGCCCCCTCCTCCACCCCATACCACCTACAGTGCCAAAGCCAGTGCACAAGAGCTAGAGCAAGCTTGGTGCACCCATTAAGTCCTTGGCAGCTACCTGGCATCACCAGGTCCTGTTCATGAGTGCAGCAAAACTTAAGACCCCAAGAAGGTAAAGAACCTGCGGACTTTGAACACAGACCCTGAGCACAGGCCCAAGTGCAGGCTCTTGTATCCATGGATCCTGACCGCAGAAGTGGACTCGGATCCTGAGCACGAGTGGACCTTGAGTAAGGACCCAGTGCAGAGGTGAAATAGTGCCCTGAAACTGTTAAAGGAGCCTTGGGCAGAGGAACAAACAAGGAGACCACTAGGATGCTTGAACCTGAGAACAACTAGATCTGAGACCTCAGGAGCCTAAAGAGCACAGACAGACCCTGGGAGTGAGGATAAACCCGACAGGGTGCTGGGCTAACAATTGCAAGCCAGAGACAAGAACCCCAAAAGAGAAAGATCTTCAAGAAGAAATCTATAACACTTGACATTTTTTACACAGAGAAATCCAGAGAAGAGAGTAAACAGCAAAGGAGAACAAACAATTAATCACATCCAATCCTTCCCAAAATAATGAAAACTGGTCACAAGCTATTGAAGAGTTCAAATCTGAGATGATGAGAAAGATGGAAGATATCTGGCAAGAAAATAACAGTTTAAAAGGCAGAATTTCACAATTAGAAAGGGAGGCAAGTCAATTGAAGACCAGAAATGACCAGATTGAAAAGGAAAACTAAAAGATTATAGCTGAAAACCAAAAGATTATAACCAAAAACCAGTCCCTAAAGGCTAGAATTGAGCAATTAGGAGCTAATGATCTCTCAAGACAGCAAGAACAAATAAAACAAAGTCAAAAGAATGATAAAATAGAAAGAAACATGAAATATCTCAATGAGAAAGTGACAGACCAGGAAAACAAGTCTAGAAGGGACAATCTAAGAATCATTGGTCTTCCAGAAAAGCAGAAATTAATAGAAATTTGGACTCCATACTAAAAGAAATTAGTCCACAAAATTGCCCTGAAATTCTACAAGGGGACAATATAGACATTGAAAGGATCCATAGACCACCCTCTACACTATACCCAGAAAAGACAACCCCCAGGAATATAATAGCCAAAATCAAGAGCTTCAAAGTAAAAGAAAAAATTTTACAAGAAGCCAGAGACAATTTGGATATCAAGGAGCACCAATCAGAAACACACAGGTTCTGGCAGACTCCACACTAAAAGACTGCAAGGACTAGAATATGATATTTAGAAAGGCAAGAGAACTCGGTCTACAACAAAGGATCACCTACCCATCAAAACTCACTATATACTTCCAGGGGAAAATCTGGGCCTTCAACAAGATAGAAGATTTCCAAGTATTTGCACAGGAAAGGCCAGGACTAAATGGAAAGTCTGATATCCAACCACAAAAATCAAGAGAAACATAAAAAGGTAAATAATAAACAGAGGAGAAAGAAAGAAAAGTAATATTTTTTTAAAATTTGCCTCTTTAAGAGCTTCAACAAAATCTAATTATTTGTATTCCTATGTGGAGAAATGCTATGTATAATTCTCTGTAGTTAACTTTATTCATTATTATAGTATTCACTATTATAGTAATCAGAAGAATCATACATAGGGAGGGGTTGGAATACTAAATGGTCTAAGATGATATGGGGTTGGGAAAGAGGGTGGTGAATAGTAGAGGACACCAAGAGAAACTTGAATGAATAAGAAAAATAGGATATTCTATTATGCACGAAGAGGACATGGGAAGGGTAAGGGATGAATATTATTATAAGAAGGAGAGGAAGAGACCATTAAAAGGTAATATTTAAACCTTACTCTGAGTATAATTAACCCTGAGAGGGAAGAGTAGCTTTATCCATTGAGATATAAAATTCTATCTAACCCTACTGAGAAAGTCAGAAGGGATAACAAGGGGAAGAGGGGTGTGGGGAGGTCAATAAAGAGAGGGGAGAGGAAGGGGGAGGGAATGCATTAGGCCTTAAAATTAAAAAGAGGGAAATAATAAGGGAAGGGGTAGAAAGGGAAGTTAATCAAGGGAGGTGACAAGGGTTACTGGCATAAAGAAAAGCACTGGTTTAAAAGGAAATAGTGTAAGAAGATGGGGTAGAACTAGGAGAGGATACGAAAATGTCAGCAAATGCACAACTGATAATTATAACTCTGAATGTGAATGGGATCAACTCTCCATAAAATGGAAGCAAATAGTAGAGTGGATTGGAAACCAAAATCCCACCCTATGTTGTCTATAAGAAACACATATGAGGCGGGTGGACATACACAGCTTTAAGGTCAAGGGCTTGAGCAAAATCTTTTGGGCATGAAATGAGAAAAAGAAGGTTGGCAATTATGATTTCTGACAAAGCCAAAGTAAAAATAGATATGATTAAAAAAGACAGGGAAGTTCATTACAACGTGATTAAAGGCAGTATAGAAAAATGAGGAAATAACCGTGCTCAATATGTATGCACCAAGTGGCATAGCATCCAAATTCATGAAGGAGAAACTGGCAGAGTTCAAGAAGGAAATAGTAAAACCATATTAGTGGGAGATCTAAATATTCCTCTTTCAGATGTAGATATATCAAACCAAAAAATGAATAAGAAAGAGGTAAGAAAGGTGAATGAAGTCAGC
>NW_025368803.1:0-5228 GCF_016433145.1 Gracilinanus agilis | reverse complement strand
AAACTGGTGAGAGGGAGGAGCCAATGCACGCGGGCTGAGAGCGGCCCTTGATTGGGTGAGCACTCATGAATATGCAATTACATAACGGATCCTTATTTCAGCACCGGAGGGCGGTTGTCGTTCTGTGTGGGTGTGCCGGGTTGCTGTTTTGAAGAGGGGGGAGGGGCAGAGCGCGACTCCTCCCGTGCTGACTGTGGGGGAGGATCCAAGATTGGTCGATTGAGCCTTAGGGGGCGTGGGGCGCCTCTGCTCTCTGTCCGCTGTTGCCCAACTAACTAGAACCCTGTAGATCGCCCTGGGTGGCCGTGGTAGGAGGTTGCCAAAATGTCTCGAGCGATGCTGTCCTTTTTTAAGCCCGGCAAGCCCCGCCTCCCCGCTTCCGTGCCTCAGTTTCTCTCCTTTGTTAAATGAGGGGCTCGGACTGGAAGCATCATTCCTATGGACTCCCAGCCCCTTAGGACCCAAGAAGAGGAGGCTTGACAGAAGCTGCGGAAGCCTCTCCCTGCCCTGGAGGCTTATTTTGGGGAGGAAGGGGGAAAAGGCAGGGCCCTCCTAAGAAAGAAAACATGGCAGCTGTGGCCAGCTGGGAATGCAGAGGTACCTCTGAGGGTGAGAGTTCCTCATGCCTCCCCCGCTTTCTAGCAGTCCCTGACACTGTATAGCCCCGTCCCTCCCCCGCACAGATTTACACCTAGAAGTCCCAGAAGTCAACGCCTGCTACGTACCAGGCTTTGAACTAAGCTCTGGGGATACAAAGAAAAGGCAAAAGACAGCCTCTGCCCTTCAGGAGCTCCCAGTCCCATGGGGGAGACAACAAGCAGACAGCTTACATCTGAGCAGGAGATTAGATGGATAGATAGGTAGACAGACAGAAATACGGACAGACAGACATAGACAGATACATAGGTATACATATATGCAAGGTAACTTGGAGATGATTGAGGGAAGCAGTCCCAGCACACATTTGCACAAGCCAAGATGGAGAGCTGGTATAGGAAACTAGTATTGGAACCCTGGATCCCACCCCCTTGACCTCCCAACAAAACAGGGAACAATAGGTCTAGAAGAAATCCAACCCATTTTATAGATGAACAACCTTAATTAGAATCTGTTACCTAAAAACTACAATTCCCAGCATCCCACTCGCCTCACCTTATGTGCTAACATAGGGAGGGTATAAATTTGGTATAGCCCCACCTCTCTCTTCTCTTCTTGACAAGATAGATCGAGCTCTTTTAAACAGGTAAGGAGAGCTTGGTCACAGGTCTTATTTTGTTAGATAATTACCTTTTTATTCCTTTACTTCTAGTGATTATTAATAAACTTCATAAAAATATAACTCTTGGAATATTGGATGTTATTTTGAATCCTACACTAGGGTTGGTGAATGGAGACTCAAAGGAAGGATTTGAATTGGGCATCCTCTCATTTCAGCCCTGTTAAGCCACAGGAAGTCATGGGATCTTTTATCATTTTAACAGATAATATTGGTAAAGTGTTTAGCATCATGGCTGGCACATAGCAGGCACTTTAAAAAGATTCCAACTCGGGGGCAGCTGGGTAGCTCAGTGGAGTGAGAGTCGGGCCTAGAGACAGGAGGTCTTGGGTTCAAACCCGGCCTCAGCCACTTCCCAGCTGTGTGACCCTGGGCAAGTCACTTGACCCCCATTGCCCACCCTTACCAATCTTCCACCTATGAGACAATACACCGAAGTACAAGGGTTTAAAAAAAAAAAAGATTCCAACCCTTTGTCCTTGACCCTAATGACACCACTACCAATAACTCTCTTCTCCTGAAAGGCTTTGAGATTTATCAAAAGGTCTTCCTTGCTCTAACTACTCAGTGAAATGGGCAGTTTGGGTTTATTTGTTTTGTTTTTAACTTTTTGATTGGACCTGAGATTTAATTAATGCTTGGAGTTCACTATGAGAATTTTTTCTACTAGGTTGTTTTTGTGCCTTCTCTGCAAATTTAGGGTCCTAAAGAGTTCCTGGGGATGCTGAGAAGTGATTCACCAAGGATAAGTGGTTATAAGTGCCAGAAGCATGAGCCAAATCTAGTTTCTTTTTAACTCTAAGGCTGTATCTCAACCCACAAAGAGATAGATTATTTTTCGGGAAAGGGATTGCATCTCTTTTACAGATGAGGAAACTGAGGCATAGAATGATTAAGCAGCAGCTAGTAAGTGGAAGAACTGGGATTCATACCCACATCACAGTATCAAATCAGCAACCTAGAAGGGCCCTTCAGTTCATTTAACTCCCTTATTTGACACTCCAAGGTTGGGCCCTCTTGCCACTACAGCAGCTGCCTCTCAAAGTACCAGAGTTGTCTTCCCCATTTTGAAGAGGAGAAAGCATAGGTGTTGGGTCTCAAGTAGTAGCAGTAGCAGTAGCAGTAGCAGTAGCTACCATTTGCAAAGCACTTGCTATGTGCTAGGTACTGGACTAAGTGCTTTAAAATTATATCATTTGATACTCAAAACATCCTTTCCAGGTAAGTGCTATTATCACCTCCATTTTCAGATAAGGAAACTAAGGCAAATAAAAGTTAAGTGACATGCCCAGGGCTACACAGTTAGTGTCTTGAGTCTAGATTTAAAAGTTAGGTCTCTTCTGACTCTTAAGTCTGGCACACCTCAACAAACTGCTGCTATTCAAGAGGTTTCCAGATCCTTCTTCCTTCCCAGATCTCAGGTAGCTCAGAGTTGCTGCCTAAGCGGGAAGGGAGCTTACCTTTCCTCTGCAGAACCTGAAATTCTCCTTTCAGTCATAGATTACAGGAAGCTGTGGAAGATAGTGGAAAAAGCACTGAAGTTGAAAATACGAACCTGGAGTTTTCAGTCTTGGTCCTGCATTTTGCTATCTGTGTGACCTTGAGTAAAATCTTTCTGGGTCTTAGTTTCTTCATGTGTCAAATTGAGGAGGGGACCTTCATAGTTTTAAATCATGCCATCTATTTTAGAGTTTGATCTTAGAACACAGATCATAGAATTTCAGAGCTGGGAAGGGACCACAGAGGATATATATGTCCAATACTGACATCTGATCAAATAGGAAACCCAGGCCTGGACAGGGGGCTTTCTTCATCATTTTCCCTGCATTATATTTAATTGTGTGTCCTTTGTATCCTAGTAGTATAATGTAAGCTCCTTGAAGGCAGGGAAAGCTTAAAATTTTTCTTTGTATTGTAGGCATTTAATAAATGTTGAATTAAAATACATAGGGCTCTCTTGCTTATTAATGGCAGAGTCCGTGCAGTAATCTAGGTCTCCTGGCTCCCAATTCTGGGATTCTTTCTGTTTCTAAATGAGGAATGGGCCTTGGTTTGTGAGATCTTATAAATCAAAACTTTAGGATGCCCTCCCATGCTGAAATAAATTACAAGAGTGGTTCTTAAAAATGTAATTCCTATTCTGGGAAGGGATTTTGAAGAATATTTGGCTGGTGTCTTTGTACAGATTGTCTGGGAAAATTCCCAGGATTTTATATGGCTATCCTAAGAGACCTTTGTTTTAGCTCTCATAAGTGGAATGTGATAACGATGTAAAAAAAAGAGGGGGAGGGAGTGATTTTCTTTTATAACATTTGATGGACTAGGAATGATTCTTAAGTCTATGTCAGGGCAGTAGATAGATAACTAGATTAGGAGATGGGAGGTCTTGGGTTCAAATTTGACCTCAGACCTTGGGCAAGTCACTTAACCCCAATAACATAGTCCTTACCACTCTTTTTCCTTGGGACCTGTACTTAGTATCAATTCTAAGACAGAAGGTAAAGTCTTTCAATTTTTTAATATATATTTTTTAAGTCTATGTCTATGCCCTTTGGAACTTTCCCTGGCTGGGACCTTTGATCTTGAATGAATGAAAAAAGATTTTATGAAGTACTTACTGTGTGCCCATTACTGTGCTAGGCACTGGTGATGCAAATATAAAGGAAGCTGCCCTCAAGAGGGAGACAACAGGTATATAGGGGAGTAGTGAGGCCAGAAAGGAGGTGTTTTGGTCAGTGAACAAATGATCCGTGCTTCCTTTCTAAGAATGATAGTATTGATTCCTGAGACTAGAGCTAGAATTGGAAAGGAGAGGAGGGAAGAAGGGCATGTTTGGGACATGCTCGTAGTGACATGGAATGTAGAAGGCTAGTGGGGCTTCCTGGTGGGTCTGGTTCAAGTAAAACAAATTTCCACATTAACCATATCCCCAAACACCCGTCTCATTCTGTATCTTGAGCCCATCACCACTTTGTCAGTGCATGGGTAGAATGCTCCATCAATGGCCCTCTGGAATTATGGTTACTCAGTGTTTCAAAACTATTTGACTTTGTGCTGTTATTTTATAAATGGTTCTTCTGATTCTTCTCATTTTAATTTATATCAGTCCACATGACAGTTCCCAAGTTTCTCTGAAACCAGCCCTTTCATCATTTCTTATAACACAACAGTATTCTATTACATGCATATTCCATAGCTCTAAAATTCTCCAGTTGAAGGGCATCTCCTCAGTTTCCAATTCTTTGTTGTTCAACCTTTTTAGATGTGCCTGACTCTTTGTGACCCAACCTGGGGTCTTCTTGGCAGAGATGCTGGAGTGGTTTGCAGGTGGAGTAGATAGAGTACCAGGCAAGAAATCTCATTTGTTGTTGTTCAGTCCTTTCAGTATGTGACCCCATTGGGGTTTTCTTGGCAAAGATACTGGAATGGTTTGCCATTTTCTTCTCTGGCTTGTTTTATAGATGAGGAAACGGAGGCAAAAGGAGTTAAGCAACTTGCCCAGGGTTACACAGTTAATAAGTGTCTGAGGCTAGATTGAAACTCAGGAAGAAGTTTTTGACTCCAGGCTTGGCTTTCTATCCTATATTAAACCCATAAACCCCTCCTTTCACCCTTACAATCCATTATGCCACCTAACAGTCTCAATTCTTTGCCACCACCAAAAGAGCTGCTAGAGACATTTTTGTACAAAGGAGTCCTTTTCTTCTTTCTTTGATCTTTTTGGGGTACGGGCTTAGTCGTGGTATCACTGGGTTAAAGCGTACGCACAATTTATTGATTTTTTTTTAATCCACACTTTCAAATTACTTTCTGGAATGGCTGGAACAACTCACTGCTCTACCAACAGCACGTTAATATGTTTATTTTCTTGTAGCCCCTCCAACAATTGTCATTTTCCTTGTTAGTTCTTTTTTTTTCTTTTTTTTTTAACATTTATTAATATTCATTTTTA
>NW_025368802.1:0-2490 GCF_016433145.1 Gracilinanus agilis | reverse complement strand
AAAAAAAAAAAAAAGTAAATGGTCAAACACCCGAATCCTCTTTGCTCTCTAGGCAGGTTTTATGTTGTCAAGTTGTCTCTAACAAACATAGAACACTACAAACCGCGTCCCAAACGACAGCCGCCACCCCCAGCTGCTTCCAGTCCTGTTTGATCTGGATGGTGTGGTTCACGAATGTATAGGTAGCAAGAGGTTTGTGGAACTTCTGGATCCCCACTCCTTCAGCATCATATGGAACCAGTGCCATCTTGCCTTTACTGCATCCAGAGAATCTGCCTTCAGTCTGTTATGGAATAAAGAAGAATCCTGTGTAAAGCTCTGTCCTGGGGAATGCAGCCTCATTCCCGAATAATTGAGATTTCTTTAAAAAAAAAAGGAAGGAAGGAAGGAAGGAAGGAAGGAAGGAAGGAAGGAAGGAAGGAAGGAAGGAAGAAAAGAAAGAAAGAAAGAAAGAAAGAAAGAAAGAAAGAAAGAAAGAAAGAAAGAAAGAAAGAAAGAAAGAAAGAAGAAAGCAAGCCATGGTGTACTTGGGCTTTGAAAAGACATGGGTTCAAAACTCACTTTTGCCAGTTTTACTAGTTCTGTGACTTTGGGCAAGTCAGCTAATCTCTGAATCTCAACTTCTTCATCTGTGATATGGTGAGAATCTTCTGTTTTATAAAGTTGCTACGAAAATCAAATGAGATAGGGCGCACAAGGTATTTTACAAAACTCAAAAGGGCTATGGAAATTCATTGATTACTTATTGGTTACTCATGACTATTGGTGTTATAGGCATCTTCTTCTCTAGCCAAATTGGTTTACTCACTGTTCCCCAGTGGCATATGGGCCCCTATCTTTGCACCCTTTCATCTAGACTCCTTTAGTCTTTTTCTTTCCTTCCTCTTCCTCCAAAGCTTTCCTACTTTTCAAGGTTGTTTCAGTCCTGCCTCCTCCAGAAGATGTTCTATGACTGTCCTAGGCTGTCCCAAGTTCTTCCCCTTAACTTTTCTCCAGAACAAAATGGCAGCACTTCTCTTGCCTAGGATACTTTGTGCTTCTAAATGCTTTATTCCCAGTGGCCCTCCTTCTGCAGATTTGACATCACATTTCTGCTCAAAATCCTTCAATAGCTCCCTATTGCCCACCTTGTCCATTCAAATATCTTTGCCTGGCTTCCAAAGCCCTACCCAACCTAATGCTACCATTCCTACCTTATAGCATTTATTCTCCTCCATAGACTTTCTCTCAAAACAAACAAACAAAAAACAAAAACAAACCTGTCCCCTCTACCCACACCTCCAAGCCTCTGTTCTCACTGTTCCCTGTTCTTGGAATGGTCTTCTTCCCTCTTTCTACCTATTGGATTCTTATTTATCCTTAAAAGTCCAATTTAGATGTGACCTCCTCTAAGAAGTCTTCTTTGATTACTCTTGGTTGGTAATGAACTCTCTCCTTGGACTTCACTTTTTAGCTCTGTAATGCAATTACTATTAATAATAGTTAGCATTTAGAGTGCTTTAAGGATTACAAGCAAACATTTTACAGATATGACCTCATTTTTTTCTCACAACTCTTGGAGGTAGGTGAAATTTTGTTGTTGAGTTGTTTCAGATTCTTCATGACCCTGTTTAGGGTTTTCTTGGCAAAGATCATGGTTTGCCCTTTCCTCCTCTAGCTCATTTTATAGATGAGGGAACTGAGGCTATCAGGGTTAAGTGACTTGCCTAGGGTCACACAACTAGTAAGTGTCTGAAGCCGGATCTGAACTCAGGAAGATGAGCACTCTTGACTCTAGGCCCTGGGACTTTGCCCAAACCCCCTCCACCCCCACGCCCCCTGCAAAATAAAATTATCAGCACTTTAAAGTTTAGGAAACTCAGGTGGTCAGAGATTAAGTGACCTACCTGGGGTGACACAGCTAGTGTCAGAGACAGGATTTGAACTTAGGTCTTCTTGACTCCAGGTGCAGTGGAGTCACCAGCTGTCTACAAGATTGTATATTATAATTATTGGTGTTTGGGTCACCCCTCAGAAAAACTGTGAACTCCACAAGGGCAAAGACTGTGTTTCACATAAACTTTCCCTTCTGCCTCATAGCTCTGGACACACCAGATGGAGTGTTGATTATGGAATTTATTATACAACAATAATATATAACAATCTATATATGGTACCTGATAGCTTATTACATTATCAATTTAATATTAAATAATCAAATTGTTTAATATTAAAATGGTGTTTATTTATTTGTTTGTTTGTTTATTTAAAATCCTTAACTTCTGTGTATTGGCTCCTTGGTGGAAGTGGTAAGGGTAGGCAATGGAGGTCAAGTGACTTGCCCAGGGTCACACAGCTGGGAAGAGTCTGAGGCCGGATTTGAACCTAGGATCTCCCATCTCTAGGCCTGGCTCTCAATCCACTGAGCTACCCAGCTGTCCCTTGTTATTAAATAAGCTATTAAATTTTATTAAATAAATTATTAAACAAATAGGTACTTATTTAAAAAAA
>NW_025368801.1:0-1765 GCF_016433145.1 Gracilinanus agilis | reverse complement strand
GAAGGGAGGAGGGAGGGAGGAAGGAAGGAAGGAAGGAAGGAAGGAAGGAAGGAAGGAAAGAAGAGAAAGAGAAGGGGGAAGGGAAGGAAGGAAGGGAGTAGAAAGGAAAGATGGGAATAGTAATAAAGGAAGGAAGAATAGAAGAGAGAAAAGGAAATAGAAATTAATTAAGTTCTGTGACAGGCACTTTAAGTTCTTCAAATATAATACAAGAAAGTGAAATAGGCCCTGCCATTAAGGAAGTTGTACTGAAATGAATGACTACAACATATGAAGATAATCTGGAATGTAAAGGGGTGGGAAAAACACATGATTAGCTTTCTATTTCTGTTTAAATGATTCTTATATGGCACACATATACATCAGTCTCTCTGTTAATGTAGTTAAATTATTTAACACAAATCCCAGTTTCACCTTGGAGTAAATTATTATTATATAAAAGCTAATTTCTTTCAGAAAACAAAATTTAAATCAAACTATTCTTGATTCTTGCTAAATGTATAATTCTGTGATTTATTCATTAGACCAACACCTCCTAAATTGATAATGCTGCCCACATATCATCTAAGCCTAATTAAAAACATTTAAAATATAACACTTGCACATTTTAATATAATCCAATTCTTTTGCAATGTAGTTCTCTTCATTAACTATAAATAACAAAAACTACTTATATGCATCATTTCCAAATGTAAAAAGTTGAAAGACTTAAAAATATAACCAAGTAACGTAAAAAAGAAGTTTAAGGTATAATTTTTGAGGTAAGAAGATTCCTAATAACAAAAAAATTGCCAAATTTGTATGCATAATAATTATATATATTAGGGGAACGCTTTAGAGTAAAATAATTACATCATCCATTAAAGTTAATAAGAAAACAAAACAAAGTATATTTATATAGAACAGAAAATGAATACTATGTTGTTTGAATTTTTTTATTGAAATTAACTCCTCAATAATCTTGGTATGAAACTGTTTTGGAAAACCTGAAATATTACCTATGTACCTTATTTTTCCTCTTTTCTCTACATTCTTCCACTATTATTTTAAAGAAAGGAAGAAAGCTATGCAAATATAAGTGATGACATATTGGAAAGAGGAAAGAAATGAGAGACTCATAGGCCATATAATAGTTAAGAAAGAAGGGCCATAGTAGGTGAAGGATATCCAGAAAGTATATAGTATTGATCTGATTGATCACAATTTCCTTGTGCTAATATTAGTAATGCTAGTGACTTTTCCTCCCCTAGGGCTTTGCACTAACACCACCCAAAAGCTTTATTAATAGCCAGAGAGTTGAGTCCTCTGCCAATTAAGCTTCAAAGAAGTTGCCAGTATTTTGAAGGAGATTAACTATCTCAGTCTATGTAAAATAGGCCCTTAGGATACTATTCCTACCACACAGATTTTGAGAACTGTCCAATACAGAAAGTCACATTTAGGTGTTCCCTTGAAAGTTAACTCTCTTATGTACAATTTTTGTTTAATTTTTGCCAGGATACCTTTTTATAAATGCTATGGGCATGCTATGCTTTACAAAAGCAATATAAAAAAATGCTATGTACCTGAAGAAAAAATATTTCTCCATTTAGTAACTCAATTATTCACTTATAAATGAGGTCTATGTATTTCAAAGGGAATATCTTTTATAAAACTCATGAATTCTAGGTAGGAAAGAAGAAAGGAAGGAAGGAAGGAAGGAAGGAAGGAAGGAAGGAAGGAAGGAAGGAAGGAAGGAAGGAAGCAAGGAAGGAAGGAAGGAAGG
>NW_025368800.1:0-2848 GCF_016433145.1 Gracilinanus agilis | reverse complement strand
TATATATATATATATATATGAGGAGAGGCAGGGACAGGATAAAGAAAGTAGGAATAAACAGGAATCTCTTACCCTAATTCTAATATTTCTAAATAACCCCCCCTCAACCTAAATCTTCACAGATTTTCTTCTTGTTCACCAAGGTGAACCTCCTTAAATTATTCTCAACTATCTAATATTTAATTTCTATCTAACTGAACTTATTCTAATAAATGAACTTACATTTATTAACCTCCTTAAAATAATCTATGAAAATTAACAAACTGCCTGAAACCAGCTACCAGATATGTCTGTTAGACTCTCTAGGCTGTCAGACTTTCCTATCAGAGAGCCAGACAGTGACATTCTCCAAGTGAAAGGGAACAGAACCCCCTCTGGTAGCTGTTTCTCTCTTTGGGTGAAAAGCTCTCAGTCCAACCAACTCTTCTTCACCTTCTTAGATGCTAATCCAACTTTTTTCAAATCAACAATAGATCTTTTCAGAGAAAACTATTCAGCAACCTTTTCTCTAGAGGAAGTCCCAGAGATAGGCCCAGAATTCCCAAATGTCACTCTTTTTTTTCTTCCTACATTTCTTAAAGTGACCTCTCCAAGTTACGTGGTCTTCTCCTTTAAAGGAACAGTGTAAAAGTGTACAAACTCTTTCTTCTTTGCCTGAAGCCAGCTCTTAATGAAAGCTAAATAAAATCCTACTCATAACAATAAGGACACATTTAAAATTCTATTCATAAGTCCAAAAAAATACCACAAATAAAGATGGGAGAAGTAATGGTGACTTCTTTTGAATGATATCTTGGAGTGTGGCACAGCTAGATGACCCAAGTTGATAGAGTGCAAAGCCTAGAGATATGTGAAAAATATATATAAAATTTGAATATTTTTGATAAGTGAATTCCCTTTTGGTCCCCAAAAACAATTTGATTTTTTAAACTCCAAGACAATCTTTTCTCTTCCCCAGGCTATAAAACCAAATTGGGTTTTCATTTCTTTTGTCTAGATGTAAAAATTGGCAGAGAAGAGACAGGCTCCTTATTTATCTGCAAACTAGTGCTTGATTAGATAATGAAATCAAGGAGGCAGCCACCATGTTGGAAAGCATGCCACCACATGGCAGGGAGGAAAAAGGCTTCTGGGCATCTTTCTGAGACCCACCTTTTCCTGTGATGAAGTGGTAAGGGTGGAATTGAGGTCTCTAAGGTATTCTCCAATTAGTGATATCCTTTTGTGATAACCATTCTTCTCTTGAATCTATACTCTAAAACTTCATGGAAATTTAGCAGTAAGACTGAGCAAGCTAATAGGATATTGACTAAAAAGTGAATGGGGCCAGTGATGATCTTTTCTTTCTTTTTTATGGAAAAAGAGATGAATGTATTGCACGCATTATTGGAGGGATTAATCACTCTGTTGGTATCACAGATCCACTGCAGTATTAAGATAGAAGAAACTTGAGCACTTCTGTAGGCTGTTTGGAAGGTTCCATGGAGGAGGAGCTTTAAGGTACATATTTAGTGACAGGGGATGATTGATGGAAAAGAAGACAGGAAGGGATAGAATCAATTACACAAGTGAAGGTGACTCTTTTGGCAAAGAAGAGGTGTGCTTCATTCCCTAGAGATAGAAGATAAAGGGTATGAGCATGGAAAGGTTTCTATTTCCTGACTGTACCATAGGCCAAATTATATGCTAGGAGAATGAACAGCCTAAGGAAAAAATGCCTGGAAGTTAAAGAGGGTCATTTGAAACTTAATTATAAATGGCTCAGCTTAAATTACATTTCAAGAGAAAGGCAAAGGCCAGAAATTTTCTAATATATTTTCAATTTAAAAATAAATAAGTCATGTCCTGAGGTTACCAAGGAATACAGCATTTTTCTTTTAGCTTTCCTACACCTGTTAACATATTTGAATAGATACAGACATAAATAATGAATAATGATGTGAATAATTTCTGGAAGAGGACTACTTAGATACATTGTAAAGTTAAAAAGTTAAATTGAGAGGGAGGAGTGGTGATTGAAGCATCAAATCACTATATATTTTCCAGAAAAGTAAGGTATCATTATTATTATTATTAAGGTAAAAACTTCTAGTATTGTTGACCCAGCAATATGAGTTGCTGTGTAAGGTGCTGAACAAACAAGATCAACTCAGTTTCTGACCTCTGGGAGTTTAAAATCTAAGATACTCAATCAAGCAAAAAATGCCAACTATGTCCCAGGCACTGTGCTTTATGCTGGGGAAACAAGAAAGGCAAAAGTCAGTCAAAGAGATCACAGTTTAATGGGGGAGATAGCATGGAAAATTTATGTGAAAAAAGATATATACAGAATAAGTTGGAGATAGGCATCAGAGAAATATTATAATTCAAGAGAGTTATGAAAGGATTTCTGTAGAAGGTGAGAATTTAGCTAAAACTTGAAGGGAATAAAAGCATCTAAGGAAGCAGAGATTTGGAGTGAAAGAATTCCAGTTAAGAGGAAGACTGGTGAAAATGCCCTAAGTTAGGAAATAGTTTCTTGCTCAAGGAGCTATAAAGAGGTTAATATTACTAGATTTCAGAATAAGTGAAAGGAAATAAGGTATATAAGAAGACTGGAAATGTTGAGATTATGAATTTGGGATGACTTTGGGAGAAGTTGAAATAAGATAAAGAAAACCTTGAAGTAGGTCTAAAGCTAAAGCTGAAGGAGAAGAAGGTTTTGTAATTCAAATGGAAAGTCTTTAAAAGAAAAAAATATCAAAACTATGAGGAGGTACAGGAAAATAAGGAAGAGGAGGAGAAGAAAGAAGGAAGAGGGGGAAAAGAAGAAAGAAGAAGAAGAAGAAGAAGAAGAAGAAGAAGAAGA
>NW_025368799.1:0-4353 GCF_016433145.1 Gracilinanus agilis | reverse complement strand
AAGGGGGGGAGGAGGGGGAAGGGGGACTTTGTTGTCACAGACGCTTTAGATATTGCATTCCGGACTCATCTCTTTGTTCTCTCTCACACACACACCCCCCCTTAGCAATTGAAGGCTCCTAGAATGAGTCGTAAATGGAGTTACATACACAAGCGCGCGCGCACACACACACACACACACACACACTAAAACTCACACGCATACACACACACAAAGTTAAGGCGAGACGTCTGGATGGGGCAGGCTCTGATCTATTTACAGCCCCTCTCCCCTCTAGTCCTCCGTCCCTTCTTCCCCATAGAAAGACCAATTGTTTAGTCTCAGGATTCGAAACAATTGTGTGGCTTTTCAAAAGCGTTCATTCCACACCGCCGCCCCCTCCCCCCACCCCCATCCCTCCGCCCTCGTATGGTCCATAAACGTTTCAGCTCTGGATGCTTCCAGGCAGAAGGGACGGGAGAGAGAATAAGGAGGAGAAAACAGCTTATGTCTTCTTTTATTCTGTCCTTTATTTTTTTTTTGCCTATCTGCAAAATTTCATGAACCGTTTCCTGATATTTCAACGCTTCCTCTTCCTCTCTCATTCCTCCTCCTTTTGCTAATAATGAAAGGTTATGGGTGGGTGGGGGTGTTCTTTTCCTTTCCCTGCTTTCTCCCTGAAACCAGGTTGAACTGTTGCCCCGGGTCGGACTTTGTCGAGGGTAGACCGCTAGATGGCGCCCTTGCTCCACGCTAAAAATCCCCGGAGCTCTGGCTCTGGGGCACCGGGACTTCAAACATCACCTTAGTCGCCCCAGAAGCTGGTAAATTGCACATTTACCGAAAGTCATGAATAATTTGAACCGTAATAAAAATATAGGTTTAATTATGGTCCTTTCCCAATTTCATATGTATGTATGTATGTATGTATGTATGTATGTATGTATATATATGTGTGCAGACATACACATATGAAAATATTTGTCCACACTTTTCCTAGGAAATAATAATTAGAATGCCCCTAGGAGGAGAAATCCATCCCCACTGCCCAAATGGAAGATTTGGTAGAGGTAGAACAAATGTGTTTAAATGGACACCAAATGAGTCCAGATAAAGCGAGGCAACAGTTTTGAGATATAGGATTTTGTAGCGATATAAATGAATGGTCTCTAGATATGGAGGAGAAGGACAGGTGAAAATGGGTAGGGAAAGAAGGAAGGCTCAGTGGCGTTAGGAAGGAGGCATCTTTAAAGGAAAGTTTGACTTCTAGGGTTGACTGGGTATGGATTTGGGCCCCATTTTGGAGAAGGGAGGTGAGGAGGAAAGAGACCAAGCAATGATCTTTTTTTCTTGAGGTTCGGAGCAAAGGCGTTGTGAGATACCCTCTGGAGTTTCCCACTCCGCGCCCCCCCTCCTCTTTTGTAATACGGAACTAGAGGAATGGGTCTATGCAATACCAGGAATTTGAAATGTTTGTCTACCTGTTTACTTTGTCTGTCTGGTCACCTTACCTACTTACCTTCCGGACTTGTCTACCTGCTGGCCTATTTAAATAGATGTTCTAAGGTTCCTGGGTTCTCCAAACAGCTGTTTTCCTTGGAACTGAGTGGGTAATTTAGACTTCTCCAGTTCAGATTTCGGTGTCTCCACGCCAGGAACACTGGTGTCTCAAAACGCGCTTTTCTGTGTGGGGTTTTGGTTTTTGTTAAAGAAGACACCTTGATGGCTGTCTGTTCGGTCACACCAAGCGGAGATACTGGGCTCCCTAGCTATTAGGATCTTGGGGTCACTCGGGAGAGATGGAGGAGAGCAAGTTTTTGCCTTTTTACTCTATTAAGGTCAGAAATCTTGATTTTTAGAGATTTGGGTTAGGGGATATCTCCTTGGGGTCCTGCCCTCCTCGACTCCGCACTATCAGGCTTCCCCAGCGATTCTCCAGTCTTTCTTCAATTCCCGGTCTCCCCCACCCTACCAGGAGAATAGAACGAAAGGGCCTTGACCCTACAGCATTGCTTAGCTCACGAATTCCCGTGTCTCGATGCCCGAGTGAGGATGCAGACTCGAATTCAGTTTTTCCCTCAGCTTACATCTCTCTAATAAATCTAGCTTCCATTGGGTGTTTATAAATTATTTTCTCTCACCTTCCTTGTTTTCTCATAATAGAAACATTTCCTCTTCTTCGGGAATCTCTGGTACAGTAGTGGGATGATTTAGGAGGAGCGTTCCTGGCTTGTAGTGAGTTCCTGCCCTGCTGGTGAGTTCTCTCTACATCTTAACTACAAAAAGCTTCAGAACTTGATAAAAATGCTAACTTCATTGGGCTGCTTCACTTGCGCCTCTTTCTTCCCAGTTTTCCCTGGCTTCCCTCTTTTTCTGAGCCCTCTTTGTCTCCTCTCCTGCTCCCTCTCTCCCCTTTTCTCTTGCCTTCTTCTCCCATTCTCCGGAATCCACTATTGAGTTCCTCCTTGAAATTCTGCAGCCGCTGGGGTGGCGGGGATGGAGGAGCTGTTCAGAGCGGGGTTAGCTGTGGTTGTGTGTGTGTGTAGTAGGGCTCCTTAAAGAAAAGAGTAGCACTTCCTATTTTAAAACAAAGCCATAAGTCGGGGAAAGGAAGGATCCCCGAAGGACTCTGAAAAACAGAGGCCTAAACCCAGTTCAGAGGACTGAACAAGAAGACATTTGAGCTCAATCAAGACAAAAAGAAAACCGCTAATGCCTTGGATACAAATCCATTTAATTTTCTCCTTTCCCCCCTCCACCAGGCATAAGATCTCAAGAAAGAGATGGACCCCTAGTGCCCTGCAGGGCCAGGGCCCCCCATAGTGGTCAGTGGGGAGGCAGAAAAGGGGGCATATTGAATGTTGATAGGTCCTGGCCATTAGGACTATATCCAGGCCTCAGCAATTGCTCCTTCTGATCCCTTACTCAGAGCTCGGTTTTCCGGGCCAAGAAGAACTCGGTTGCAAATAGAAGACTCGGAAACAGTGCAAAGCTTCCCTCCCCTCCCACACCTTGCCCATCCTATCTCCAGGTCAGGAGGTGGCAGGGGCCTACAGGGATTTCACTATTTGTAGGTCTCCTCCCCAAAACACCCCTCCGGTTTACAGTCGGAGCTTAAAGACGCCCCCGGTATTGGGCGACCGAGGTATAAGCTGGTAGCCGGTTCGGCGCCAGAGCTGGAGGGCCAGCTGGTACCCAGAGAGGTAGCTGGTCCTTTTCTCTCTTTCATATGTTGCTTTTGATTGGGGAGGGCCCCATTTGGGTTGGAGAAGGAATGTAATACTCATTGTGATATAAAGGAAGTCGAAGGTGGGGATGAGGATGGGAGTGGGGGCGCCGAAAACAGTACAGGTATTGAGCTGCGAGGTATGGGTGCCGATCCGTGGTCCTTTTCGGGATTGGTGACATCCGAAATGTGCCATCTCAGACACGAAAAATATGTCCTTAAAAGCGCTGACTGGGTCGGAGAGCCTTCTAGAGTCTGTCCCCACACGCACTCTCCCTCTCCCCCAACCCTCCCCCCTCCTTATTTCCCCCACTCGGTGCTGAGATTGTGTAAAACTGCGGTGTCTGCAGTCGCGGGGCGAACTTTGCTCTATGCTCCAACGTCGGTAAAGTTTCTCCTTCCTTTCCCCACCTATCCTCCCTCCCCTCCCTTCCCGCAGCCCCTCCCATAGCTCCCCCTCTCCTGAGTATCTTGTATTTAATAAAAGGAAGAAGGAAGAAAGAAAAGAAAAAGAGAGAAAAGCTCACTGTACAGTGGGGGCGAATTCGCTGTGGGGGGGGGAGAGCATTTTGGGGGTTGGAGGGAAAATCCCCAGCTTCTGCAACGGGAAGGGGGCAAATCCCCTGCCAAAGTCGCCGATCATGCCGGAAAAGCCATAATCATTTTAATTTTGCCATTGACACCCCCAACATCTAGCAATAAGGCGGAGGGGGCCGATCGAACCCGCGATTTTATAGCTGTAGAGGAAGGAACTCGTAAAATGCTAACAGCTTTTATGCGCTGTGGTATAAACAACAACAACAGCCTCGGCTTTATGGCGTTTTATAGTTTGTTAAAGAGTTTACAGCCGTTTTTGGGGGCCCTATTACAAAGCCAATTCCCTCCATATGATAGTTAAACCTTTATCAATAATAAGGAAATTGATCATTAAAACCTTAAATATGACGACCTCGTTTGTTTTAAAATATGTTTAGGAGAAGGAGCTGTATGATTTGATAACTTGTATTAAAATACCAATTACATTTATAGGACCTTTTAAAACTCGGCGCAATTAAACCGTGTTCTTTTACAGTTTTCCAAAGCGACCCTGACATTTAGAAAGACTCCAACTGCCTCGTTAAAATCGCGAAATTAACAGCGGGCCCTGA
>NW_025368798.1:0-5462 GCF_016433145.1 Gracilinanus agilis | reverse complement strand
TAACCTCTAACTAAAAGTTAGCATTTCCTTAAATTATTTAAAAACATCATTCTGAGAAGGGGTCAAAAGGCTTAATCAGACTGCCAAGTGGGGTACATGATGCAAAAATGTTAAGAGAAAAGATTCCCCAAAGAGTCACTAACGTCTTCCTATATCCACCACCTGGAATTGCGATAGACAGCATTTTTTCATCATGAGTTCTTTGAAACTTCATGCACCATTGTAGATAATCTTAATAGACTATGTCATTATTATTATAATGTCATTGTAGACATTGTGTTCATCAAAGTATTCAAGTCTTTCATAGCTGATCATCATTACACATGTAGATATTGGGGAGTCTTTCCTTGATGATTTCTTGAAATATAATGTCTAGGCTCTTTCTTTGATTGTAACTTTCAGGTAATCGAATAATTCTAAAATTATCTCACCTTGATCTACTTTCCAGGTAAGTTGCTTTTCTAATGAGATATTTCCCACTTTCTTCCATTTTTTTCATTCTTTTGAGTTTGTTTTATTATTTCTTGATGTCTAGTGAAAATGTTAGCTCTCATTTGTCCAATTCTAATTTTTAAGTAATCATTTTCTTTAGTCAGCATTTGTAACTATTTGGCCAATTCTGTTTTTAAAGGGTTTTCTTCAGTTGCTGGAGGGGGTTGCCTCTTTTTCCTATCTATTAATTTTTTTATAATTTTCTTACATCATTCTCATTTTTTCCCCAAATTTTCCTCTATCACTCTTACCTCTTTCTTTAGCTCTTCCAGGAATTCTCGGGACTTGAGTTCAATTAGGATTTTTCTTTGAGGCTTTACTTATAGCTATTTTCACATTTTTGTCTTCTTCTGAGTTTATGTCTTGGTCTTCCCTGCCACCATAGTAGATTTTTATGGTCAAGTTTTATTGATGTTTGCTCTCTCATTTTTCCAGCCTATTTCTTGACTTTGAACTTTGTGTTAAAGTTTACTTCTGCTATTCTGGGAGTGAGAAGAAACCATCCATAGACCTCTAGTTCCAGCCTCCAAATTTTGTTTTGCTAGAAAAGTGTCTCACCTCAATCATTTGTTGACCATGGCCATGCCACTCTAGATTTTTATTTAATTAATTCTTTTAAAGTTATTTGGAAGAGAATGTTAGAAGAGTTCACCTGTCTCTACTCCACCATCTTGACTCCTCCCCAACATGGCTTATCAATTACATTATAAAGAAAGATCTTAGCCAAAGGAAAAACTGTCACAAGAACAAAGATCAAGTTCCAGTTTTTGAAAAACAATGGAATAGGATATATATCTAACAAACTCTAGACAGTGCATTTAACTTCTATTTCTGGAAAAATTCTAGAATAAATTGTAAGGAATGCAAACAACCATTGCCAAAATTCAGCATAATTTCAAAAACAGTTCCAGCTAGAATAACCACATTTACCATTTTGACAAGATAACTAGATTTATAGATAAGGGAAAATCTATTGACATTTTTTACTTAGATTTTAGCAAATAATTTAACAATCTTTGATAGTATCCTAGTTAGTGGATAGATTAAAATAATGTGGACTGGGATGATAAAAAATTAATTAGATTTAAAATCACTCAAATGATAAAACCCAAAGAGCAATCATCAATGGATTCATGTTCATTTTAAAAAAAACCCCTTATCTTCTGTCTTAGTATCAAATCAAAGACAATAAGGCATCAAGGGCTAGTAACTTGTCCGGAGTAACAAAGCTACTAAGTGTCTGAGGATAGATTTGAACCCAGGGCCTCCCAATTCTAGGTCTGGCACTATATTCACTATGCTACCTCAACACTCTTATCCATGTTCATTTTAAAGATATTCAGTAGTGGGCTGACCCAGCCTTTGATCATGTTCTCATATTAACAAATGACAATGAAGCTGGGAGAGACAGCTAAAATTTTGGATGATAGGGACAAAGCCAGAAAATTCTTAACAATCTAAAATAATGTGCCAAATTCCAAATGATTAGAGTTCTCCCCAAAAAAGAATGAGTTGGCTTGAAAAGTTCATAAACTCATAAGGCTAGAGCTAGAAGCAACTTCAGAGGTCATCTAGTCCAACCTAATTTAATCATTCTAACCACAGAGGTTAAATGACTTGCCTAAGGTTACACAAGTTGTAAGAGTCAGAGAAGAGGGATATGACCCCAGGTACTCTGACACCAGATCTAAATAGTCTTTCCATTGGCTCCTTCTTGGTCTTTGGAGATCTTCAAGGAAAGGCTAGATCACTTGTCAGATATGTTGTAGATGGGATTCTTATTCAGGTATCTTTTATACTTAGAAGCCTTTGAATTATCTTCCATGATCAGGACCTTCCAATTCCAACATTCTGTGAGTTCTATGATTAGGCAAGGATTAAATAGATAGTAAGACCATACTAGTCAGGGATCTCAACCTTCTCCTTTCAGAACTAGATAAATCAAACCAAAAAATAAATAAGAAAGAAGTAAGGGAAGTGAATGAAATGTTAGAAAAAATTAGAGTTAATAGATATCTGGAGAAAATTGAACAGAGATAAAAAGGAATTTGCCTCTTCTTAGTAGTACATGGTATATATACAAAGATTGACCATGTACTAGGGCATAGAAATATTGCAAACAAATACAGAAAGCAGAAATAATAAATGCAACTTTTTAGATCATAATGTAGTAAAAATTATAGTTAAAAAGGGTCCATAGAAAAGCAAATTTAAAATTAATTGGAAACTAAAAAATCTAATTCTTCAAAACTAGTGGGTCAAAAAATGAATCATAAAAACAATTACAGACTTCATTAAAGAGAATGACAATGAGGAGACAACATAAAAAAATAAGAATATGAACCAGTCCCCAACTGATAAATTATCAAAAGATATGAACAGTTTTTGGATCAAGAAATTAAAGGTATATAAAACTATATTTAAAAAAATACTCTAAATCATTATTGAATAGAGAAATGCAAATCAAAACAAATCTAAGACATCTCAAACCTATCACACTGGCCAAAATGATAAAAGGGCAAAATGACAAATGTTAGAGGGGATGTGGAAGAAGGGGAACACTCATATGCTGTTGGTGGAACTGTGAACTGATCCAGCCATTTTGGAGTGCAATCTGGAATTAGACTCAAAGTTATAAAAACTATGTATACCTTTTGACCTAGTAATACCACTATTAGATTTGCTTCCTAAGGTAATCAGGGGGAAAAGAAAAGAACTGGAAATTGGGTGGATGCCTATCAATTGGGGAATGGCTAAACAACTTGTGGCATATGATTGTGATGGAATACTACTATGCCATGTGAAATAACAAGCAGATTAATTTTTTAAAACAAAGAAAGACCTACATGAAATTATGAAAAGTGAAAAAAGCAAAATCAGGAGAACATTTTATACAGCAACAGAAGTATTGTTTGAAGAATGGCTTGTGTATGTTTGCCTCAAGAGAAAGAACTGATAAATAGAAACAACAAGACAGTTTTATATATACATAAATCTTTTTGTCAAATGGTGCCTTATCTAGTTCAGGGAGGGAAGGAAAGGAGAGAGATAGCTAGGAAATTTAATATCAAAAACAAATAAATAAAATTTTAAAATACAAAAATAAAATAAGCTCCACATAGTAGATTCATAGTTTTGTATACAATTATCTTTTTCTATTCTTTTCATGCATGAAATCTTAACATTTGTCAAGCATATCATAATTTTAAAATTTTTAATGTTTAAAATCAAGAAGCCAAATTAAAAGTCTTTAACTATTTCTTTATCCATTTGAATCTGAACTCCTTGAGGACTGTGTTGACTGTTTTCTACAAATTTTAAGTTTGTCCCTGCCCCTTGAGAATTGACCCTAAAGGAAGTTCCAGACATATCTGTTTTAGACTGAACAATAGACCTTGAAGTGTTTGGTGACCCCAGTTTGGGTGGGATTAGTATATATAGTCAAATGTTTTGTACCCTTATTTGTCTTAGTAGCTTCTCCCATTGCATTAGAGTCCCCTCTCAGGAAGCCCATCTCTTGGTTTGACCCTTTCCTTTTGTATTCATTGTAATTGCCTGCTCCCTGATACCCCAGCTGCTATCTATGCATGCTTGCTGTACCAAGTTCTCCAGAGCATATAAAAGACCACTAAGTTCTGTCACTCTAGAGAATCATCTTGCACAATGCATTCTCCCAGAGATACAGTTCCCAGAGTCCTTGGCATTGCATAGTTTGTAGGTGCTTGACTATGTGTGGCAGCCAAATATCGAACATTATCTCTTTCCAGATTAAAGACAGAGTTTTTCTGACAACTTTAGTAGTTCTGTGTTAATTCCAAGTTGACAACAGAGACTAACTTCTTTTCTTTGTATCCCTAATGCTTAGGACAATGGCTAATGTATAGTATTGCTTAATAAATACTTGTTCACTATTGTAATATTTATTTCATGTTAATTATTATAATATTTATTTCATATCACTCCTCCAAAATTTGGTCAGGAAGAAGGTTAAGCCCTATATTTGACTAGACTAATACTCTAACATCAGACAGGCTGTCCATAGGACCATGTGTTCAAAGTCTTTCCAAAGTGAGAAAATATACCATAACCTTTGAGAACCCAGAATCATTTCTCTACCAAGTTAAAATGTAGTACCAGGACCTTAGTGGGATCAAAACCAAAAGAAGGAATCCATCCCTTTGAGCAGAGACTCTATGGAGGACAGAAATTCCTGTGGACAAAATGGCAGAGGATAGATTAGTTCCTGTCTGTACAAGTGAAAATGAAAATTCGTACCTATGAAATCACAGTTCCACTGAAACACTGAAATAATTGAAGGTCATTCAAATGACTGACCAATGGTCATTGGCTCCTCTCCTCACACCACTCTGCTGCTGCTGAACTGGCCCTCTGATTGGCCTTCTTTGGCTGATAGGCAGGCAAAGCCAACAACTATGGTAGCTTATCATCTTTGACTTTATCTTATCTTTTTTTTTTTAAAGTTTAGTGAAACTGGCCAGACCATTTACCTTTGCTTGTTTGCTCTCTAAAGAACTGATACTGATATATCTGCTATTTACTTTTGTAAGCTGATCAAAAGAACCAAGAGATTTAGACATGGTGGATAAAGTGCTGGTTTTTGTGTCATGAAGGCTTGAGTTCAAATACTGCCTCAGACAATTAATAGCATCTATGACTCTTAGCAATTCATTTGACCTTTTTTACCCTCAATTTTCTAAACTGTAAAATGAGCATTATGATAGCACCTACCTTATAGGATTGTGGTGGGGGTAAAATCTATACTTAAGTACAGAGATTTGAAAACCTTATATCACTAAATAAATGCTAATTAGGTCCTGGTTTTGCTAGGAATATGTTTGGGTACATATTTAGTTTAAAATGCCTCTAAGACTCCTAGTTCAAAAAGCAAATGGTGATGCTTGACCATCACTCGAGAGAGAGATTAGGGAGATAGATATATATATATATAT
>NW_025368797.1:0-8785 GCF_016433145.1 Gracilinanus agilis | reverse complement strand
CTCTCTCTCTCTCTCTCTCTCCTCTCTCTCTCTCATCTTTCTCTCATTTCTCACTCTTTCTTCCTCTCTCATCTCTCTCTGTCTCTGTGTGTGTCTCTCTCCCACAAATTCATTCTCTTGCCAAGGTCTGTTGATTTCACCCTTCTAACATTTCTCACCCAAGCCCCTTCTCTCCTGTGACACTGCTACCACTTTGGTGCAAGCCCTCATCAGTTCATCCCTGGATTACTGCAATAATCTGTTGGTTGCTTTTGTTGCCATAGTTCTCATCTCTTCCTTTTACAGTCTATCCTCCACTCAGCTATCAAAGTGATCTTCCTAATGAGTGGGTCAGACCATGTCATTCCCCTACTCAATAACTTCCAGTGGCTCCCTATCACCGCCAAGATCAACTGGAAAATCTTCTAGAGTTATAGCCCTTTGGAACCTGCTCCCACCCCCACTGCTCCAGTGTCCCTGCTTTATACTTTGTCATCCAGTGGCAATTGCCTTCTTGTTTCTCCTCTCAAAAGGCACTCCATTGCTTGACTGAGCATTTCCATTGACTGTCCTCCACGCCTACAATACTTTCCCTTTTCACTTCCCCCTCTTGGCTTCCCTGGATTTTCAAGCCCCTGCTAAAAACCTCCAGGAAGCCTTTCCAATCCCTCTTACTTCTCATGCCTTCCCTCTGCTGATTATTTCCAATTTTTCCTCCCTCTCGTTTGTCCATGGTTGTTTGCATGTTGTCTGCCCATTACACTGTAAACTCCTTGAGAGACTGTTTTGCCTTACTTTGAATCTCCAGCACTTAGCACAGTGCCTGGCATATAGTAGGTACTAAATAAATGCTTAATGTTTGGCTGACTCTCTCTCTCCTATCACTTTTACCATTTCACCATCACTACTCCTTTCTCTTTTCTATTCCCAAATATGCAAACCAGAGCAGTTGTGATTGATCAGATTTCATCTGACACTAAAACTAATTAAAAAGAAATTATAGGGGGCAGCTGGGTAGCTCAGTAGATGGAGGGCCAGGCCTAGAGACAGGAGGTCCTAGGTTCAAATCTGGCTTCAGACACTTCCCAGCTGTGTGACCCTGGGCAAGTCACTTGACCCCCATTGCCTTCCCTTACCACTCAGAAGAGTGGTATACAGTATTGACTCCAAGATGGAAGTTAAGGGTTTAAAAAAAAGAAAAGAAATTATAAATGTGACTCTGGTCACAGGAAAGATCTGGATTTAACATATAATCTCTTAGTCAGTAAGGGGAGGGGGGCTTCACCAGCGCTATCTCACCATCTCATTTCTATTTTGCTGAATGTAAAGTTAGCAGGTGGCCCAGACACCCTCTCTGTTGGACAGTTCCTCAGGCTGTTTTATGTGGCTCCAGACAGCAGAATGGCTTCCTCCTTTGTATTTCCAGCAGGGATTCTCTGTTAGTTGCACTGTGTCAATACCTCCAGGCTTTAGTTTCTTTTAACTAGACCTCCAAAACTGATTTGTACACTTTGCATGAGATGTACAGGGCCAGGGCTTACGTCCCTTTTAGACGCCAGTCCTTTTTAGCTAGTGGCTTATAATAGACTGACAAATTTCTATCCTGACCCCAGAACTTTAGTGCCAGCTATTTATGCTCTCAGTAGAAAGATTTTTTTCTACATTTTCTTTTTTTTATTTTATTGATTAATTATGAGAAATCTCCCATGATTCCATGATTCATATATCCATGTTCTTTCCCTCCCCTCCTCTCCCCCCTATAGCCGACATGCAATTCCACTGGGTTTTACATGTATCATTGATCAAGACCTATTTCCATATTATTGATATTTGCACTAGGGTGATCGTTTAAGATATTATGGAGACTAGAGTGAACTAATCTTTCTCTATCCAATAATCAAACTATTCCCTAGTCAGGTCCCTTCTTCATTTATGATATCCCCTCCCTTCGGCTCTTTTAAGTGACTTGCCTCTTCTACCCACGTCCTATCTTGGAACAATCCAAACTCACAACTTTGAGTTTCCCGGCTGATTGGCGTCTTTCTATCTGTGAATGCAGGATATGGAAGACCATCATATCCCGCTGAGAAGGGCCCCTCCTCTCCCCCAAAAAGAGATCCCCAAGTACTTGAGTCCATTTCCCAATCGATCGGGGCTCCAACATGTGAGCACATAGTTTTCAAAAGAATTACAAACCACAGATTGCCACATGAAGTCACTAATCATCAGAGAAGTACAAATAAGAACAACTGCGAAACATGCAAATTGGAAGAAATAACGCAATATGGGAACAGTCCATGTTTGATGGAAGGCAGGTAGGCATTTTGACGTGCTGTTATCAAAACCGTGGAGCTGTCCAGATGTTCTGGATTTCAGTTTCGAATCAGGCAACAAAAATGATGAATAATAAAATAAAAACTCCCAAATACCTCAGATCCTGAGTTGCCTATGACATCACAGCCTGGCCAGCAGCCAGGCTGAAGCATCCATCCAGGAGACCTTGGCCATCCTCAGCACCTTGTTCTTGCCGTGGCCTGGCGATCATCGTGCCTGAGGATCCCTGGGGATATCCTTGGCGGTATCCCTTCTCTCTTCCTTCTTCATGCTGCTCTTAAGGGTGTTATTCCCAGCCCCAAAGTAACTATTTTGTGGACTCCCCTCATTTGAAGGTGTCAGTCCTGGCCCCGGTATAAAGAAGGAGACAACGGGTACACTTTGTACCCTTCCCTTGAGTGTTCTCCGCTTAAGTCACATTATCTTCACTTTGGGAATCATCCCATATAAAGATGTTAAATAAAATGGCCTGGCCTGTTGCTTTCAGCGTTTCCTGGGTCAACTCTGGGACAAAGGTACTATTATTATTCTCATTTTATAGATGAGGAAACCATGCCACAGAAAGGTTACATGAACTGCTCAGCATCACACAGCTAGGAAGTGAGGCAGGATTTGAACTCGGGTCTTCCTGATGGCAGACCCAGTGACCAAGCATCTGCGTGGTCCTTTGTGCTACCAGAGTTATCCCAAAGATGCTTTCAATAAGTTACAACTTCATCTACAAAATCCAGCTACAAAATCAATCGCTTTGTTTACCTGCACACAAAACAGAAAAGCAGTCACTAGCCCCAGGACCATTTTGCTCTGACCTCCATTGAATGTGATGGAGGCAAAATGAATGAGAGTAAGCAGACACATTTCCTGATCCCCGAGAGGTCTGCAAAACCGTGAGAAGCTGCTCGCCAGAAGGCTGGACACCAGCGAAGGAGGTTTTTGCAAACCTCAGAATAAATGTCTACTAAGATGGGGCAGAGTGGAGGTTGGTTCAGGAGGAAAGAACGCTCCCTTCGACAAAGTCGTGGGTCTTTTGCAGTTATTCCTATTCTTCCTCCTCCTCACCATCTTTAATCCAGTCCCCATACTCCAAACAAGATTCACTCCCATTTCTACAGCACAGTCATGTTTGCAAAGTGTTTTACTTTCATTCTTACATTTATATAAATCTTTAATGTCTCTAAAGAATTTTCCCACCATAGACCTATGAAGTAGGGAGTATCTGTTTTCTTGGCCCCATTTTAAAGGTGACTAAACTGAGGTACAGGACAGTGAAGTGATGTGCTAATTCATCCCAGAGAGGATTCAAACTTCAGTTCTTTGCGACTAACTCCAGCAAAAGTTTGGCTTCTGGGGCAGCTGGGTAGCTCAGTGGATTGAGAGTCAGGCCTGGAGAAAGGGAGGTCCTGGGTTCAAATCCGGCCTCAGACACTTCCCAGCCGTGTGACCCTGGGCAAGTCACTTGACCCCCCATGGCCCACCCTTACCACTCTTCTGCCTTGGAGCCAATACACAGAAGTAAAGGGTTTAAAAAAAATTTTGGCTTTTTTACAACTCCTGCTACGCACTTCATCCTTCACCAGCCTGTGCCCCACTGCCTCCCCTCTTGGATCCAGTATGAGCTATGTGAGTCTCCATCTCCAACGCCCCCCAAGCAGGCCCTTCCTGGAGATAATGGCCCTCCTCGAATGCCGCAACCATTTGTCCTAAGCCTTCCCTCACTTTGTGCCCAGAGATAAATGGCTCTGGTCTCCCCGTCACCTACCCTATTGCCACCCGTTACTCTCTGCCTATTAGCGAGGGCCCTGACGGATGGGGCGAGAAGATATTTTCAAAGACTACGAGATGAGGCTGGCTTGGTTTGAATCCCCAAACCGATCCCTTCAGCCGGTGATGATGTGCTTCTCTCGCCAGTGGTCAGTGACTGCAGAGCACTTAGGTAGAAAGCCGGCTGCTGACATGGGTCATCCATCAACACACGGATCTCGTTTTAATTAATGGATGAGATAATTCATTCACAAGTGACACATTTAATTAAATAAGAGGTTAGCAGGGGTCGGTTTTTATCCCTCCTGGCATCTCTACACAGCCACTGGGGAGGAGCCGAGCTCTGGGCAAAACATTTCTCTCCCTGTGCCTCAGTTTCCTCATTTAAAAACAAAAGGTCTTTAAAACCCTTCCCTCTCTAAAGCCTGTGATCCTGGGAGCCTTGTCCTGGAAGAGACGAGTTTAGAAGCTGTTTTCTATTTGCAACTTGAGAGAACTTTTTTAAAAAAAAAAATTTTTTTAACCCTTAACTTCTGTGTATTGGCTCCTAGGTGGAAGAGTGGTAAGGGTAGGCAATGAGGGTCAAGTGACTTGCCCAGGGTCACACAGCTGGGAAGTGGCTGAGGCCAGATTTGAACCCAGGACCTCCCGTCTCTAGGCCTGACTCTCCATCCACTGATCTACCCAGCTGCCCCCTTGAGATGACTTTTTAAAGAATCTGATGTCTTGTCTTATAAGGGTTGGGCTATGCCACTTATCAGTTTCCAGGGTTGTCCGGGGTGTCTGTCTCTCATGCCTGGAATGCTCTCCCCCTCTCACTGCTGCCTCCCAGGCTTCCTTCAAAGCCTACTTCAGAGACTCCCCTCTTCATAAGGTCCTCCTGGGTACCCACGAGGGGTAGTGTTCTCTCTCTCTTCCAATTATTTCATATATATCTTTACTTACTTAGCTTAAGGCCTCAGATGTTGACTGGCTATGTGACCCTGGGCAAGTCACTTAACCCTGTTTGCCTTTCAAACTGCTCTCATTGTTGGCGAACTTTCGAGCTTAAATTTGCCTTTTTGCAGTGTCTCCCCCTCCCTCCTGGTTCTCTCTGTGACCAAAAAGAAGATGTTTATGGCCTTTTCCACGTGGTTGCCCTACAGATACTTGGAAAGAGCCATCATCTCTCTCCCCTGATTCATCTCTTCTCCAGCCTAACCCTGCCTGGTTCCCTCAATCCATCCCCATGTGCCGTGAGCTCCTGGCTCTTCACCATTTTGCTTGCCTTCCTCTGGGCTCTCCCCAGTCCCTCCTACCCCATAGTGCCCTGGATTGAACCCAAGACTCTAGCTGTGGTTCGTGACAGCATCCAGTGGGAGCATCCCCAGCTTTCCCCCGCAGCTGGGTCTGCTCTTGCAGCCCAAAGTCACGTTCGTTTTTTGGTTTTTTCCTCCTGTCCCAGCCTCGACTCCCCTTCAGCCCGGAGTCCCCTAAAACTCTCAGATATTTTTTCAGACAAGCCGTTGCTTTAACAACGTCTGGCCATATTGTGTTGAGAAGTGCATCTTCTCCCCATCTGAGTCTTTCCATTTATTCCTATTAAATTGCATTTACAGAGGCAGGATGGCACAGTGGAGAGTCAGCTTCGGGGCCAGGAAGTGCTGAGTTCACATTCTGCCTCTGATGCAGGCTGGCTCTGTAAGTCCCTGAAGCTCTCAGGCCTGTTGTAAGGTGGGTTGTAGACTTAATAGAAGTACTGCCGATGCCCATCTATGTCAGCAAAGGGCATTTCCCCGGGCAGGGGCTCCTAGACCCGTGGGATCCGAAGCTAGTCCTTCCTCCATCACAACATAGTGTTTAGTATATCCACAGAAGAGTATCAGTGAGAGATGAGAATGGATTTGGTCTCGTACCACTTAGAATGACAGTTCTCCCAGTTCCTCCCAGAGCCTTTGGGGCAGACATCACTGAGGGGAAGAGAGAATGGGGCGACTCGCCCTCCCCAAGTTAAATTCTCTAACTCAGCCCATAAGCAAATCACTGCAAATGTCTAAGCAATGTAGGCTGATTTACCCTAGTGCGGATGACCCAAATATCATGTTTATGTGACTTTGACATTTTTTAATTGTTTCTATCTGAAAGTCAGTGTTTTAAGTAATTCTCAAAACTTCTCTCACAGGGGGCAGCTGGGTAGCTCAGTGGATGGAGAGCCAGACCTAGAGACGGGAGGTCCTGGGTTCAAATCCGGCCTCAGACACTTCCCAGCTGTGTCACCCTGGGCAAGTCACTTGACCCCCATGGCCCACCCTTACCACTCTTCCACCAAGGAGCCAATACACAGAAGTTAAGGGTTTAAAAAAAGATACATATGGTATAAATGGGAAATCATCTCAATGGGAAGATACTAGTATTGAGGGGTCAGAGAATTACTTACTGACTTTAAAAAGCTCCACCCCACTCAAAGCATCCATTATAGAATTGTCTTGGGAACAACACCGTCGTTAAATCTTCCTCCAAGGACTACTAGCCCCTCTGAATATTAAAGACAAGTGGCTGGGCATAAGTAGGGGAGAATCGACTAGTAATAAATCATATACCGAGGCATGGAACGCAAGCTACATCGATGCACTCAGGCACAAATGACTCCTCTCTGCCTCTTGGAATTGTGGCCCAGGACTCGAGGCACCCAGCAGGGAAGCCTGAAGCCTGCCTTGCCTGAGAACATTTAGCTTCTTGAGGGATGTGCCCCAAAGCCTTTCCCTGTGAAGTGTTAAGTCAGAGCATTCTCCTTTGTGCACGCGTGGCCAGAAATCATTCTGGAGCCTGACTTGTCCTCTCCATTTCCTTTTCTATTCTGTCCTGAGTAAATGCTTTCTTCTCCATCGCTGGTCTTCCCCACACCAGGTCAGCTCGTGGAGTTGACAGTGATGCTGGGGAGAAGGGGGAGTGGAGGGGAAGAGAGTGGGTTCAAGCTTTGTATGGCTCCAATACTGAAACGCTCAGCAATCCCAGAGGGAGCGGCTCCGGCTCTATATGGAGGAATGGTTTGGCTCACAGGAGAGATAAAGGACTTTAGGAACTGACGTCATTCTCTGCCTGGCTGGGAGCTCAAAAATGAAAGGAAGTGAGTCATTTCCATTTGCTTGGCATATCTCAACAACAGAAAGCCAAGGGAAGAGCTGAGCCAAACTGTGGCACCCCGACTTGGAGTGGCACCTTACAGTATCGAAATCAAGGCAGGGTGGGTAGAGGCAGGCGAAGAGGAAAAGAACATCAATAAAGCCTTTTTAATGCAAAAAGGAAAAGACATATAGAAGGGGATGTGAATGGAGTAATCTTGTTTCAGTCTTGTTAAATATCATCTGTATGTTTTAAACGTGTGTTGTGTGGGTGTGTTGTGTGTACATACATATATGTGTGTATTCATGTGTGTCTCTGCCTGTGTCTATCTGATGTCCTAAATCTCTAAGACTTTGGGGGTATCATGCACATACATGTATGTATACACACATATATGTGTATATCTACACACAGAGACACTCAGGTGTCCCTAAGAAACAAAGTGTAAAAAAACAAAATTCACAGTTTCTCATATGAACCATATTCCTTTCTATATATCAAACTATTTGTGCTTTCTGATCATCGCTAAGTTCATGATTGGCTTTTAAGAGAGAGTATGGAAACTGAAGAATTTCCACACTGAAAAAATGGAAAGGAGCAGATGAGCGTCAAGGCAAGTAAATGTTGTGGAGTAGTACTGTGCAATAAAAACGAGATGCTTCAGAGAAACCTGGGAAGATTCGATGAACTGATGCAAAATGAAGGGAGCTCAACTAGGAGAACAATTTATATTATAACAATAAAAGAGTTTTTGTTGTTCAGTCATTTCAGCCACATCCAAATCTTTAGGACTACATCTGACAGAGACACTGGAGAGGTTTGCCATTTCCTTCTCCAGTTCATTTGACAGATGAGGAAACTGAGACAAATAGAGGTAACTTGCCCAAGGTTACCCAGCAAGTAAGTGTCTAAGGCTGACTTTGAATTCAAGGCTATCTGGTCCCAGGCTTGGTGCTCTGTGGATTATAATGCCCCGAGGCTGCAACAAATAATTCAATATATAAAAAGGAGTAAGAGTCATATAAGTTGTAGTAATGAACAACTTAGGTAAACTGAAAAACTCTGATCAACTCCACAATCCCACCTCCTAACAGAAGGTAAGGGACATAAGGTGCATGATGAGACCTTCATTTTTAGACATGATCAAAATGGGTATTTGTTTTGTACAACTCTGCATATTTGTTCTGAGGGTTTTGTTTTTGTTTTACATGGGGTGAGGGATGAGGAGAAAATAAATGCTCTTTAATTAGTGAGAAAAGCATGACCGAATTGCAGCTGAATACAGATCAAAGCATACTATCTACTACATTATTTTACTCACAGTCTTATTTTGGGATTTTGGTTTTATATGAGTATGCTCTTATAACAGGGACCAATACAAAATCATATTTTGCATGCTAATACATATATAGCTTAGATCAAATTGTTTACCATTTCCAGGAGGGAGGAAGGAAGGAGACAATTTGAATCTTAATAATGTCAGAAAATGTATGTTGAACATTCTTATTATGTGTAATTTGAAAAATAAAATATCTGAGAGAGAGGGAAGAAGAAAGGAAGGAAGGAAAGAGAAACAAAGAAAAAGAAAGAGAGACAGAGAGAAAGAAAG
>NW_025368796.1:0-5304 GCF_016433145.1 Gracilinanus agilis | reverse complement strand
GCACCCGGCACTGTATTAAACACTAGAGATAAAAATAAGCAAGCAAGGTAGTCCTGCCTTCAAGGACCTTACAATCTAATAGGGGATGAAATCTCATAAAGGGGACCAGAGGTGAAAAACTGAGTGGATAGAGTACTGACCTTGATAATGTGAAAGCTCACCAAGTCAGAGCCCAAGAGGGTCTCAGGTGAGAGAATCTCAATTCTGTCTATAGAAGACAAGAGCACAGGCAGTATGG
Source organism: Gracilinanus agilis (assembly GCF_016433145.1). Lineage (NCBI taxonomy): Eukaryota > Metazoa > Chordata > Mammalia > Didelphimorphia > Didelphidae > Gracilinanus > Gracilinanus agilis. The sequence goes on along the minus strand of NW_025368796.1, from coordinate 5,066 downwards.
CCTAGAAATGGATAGAAGGAAAACATGATTCCCTGACCTTGGGAAGCTCCTGGCCTGGTATGGGGAGAGAAGTCCTCACCTTTAGGAGATTTGAGTCTGAGGAGAGGACATAGTCCTGTCCCTGTGGAGCCCATAACGGATGCCTAAGAAACACACCAGTAAATATAACATAAATTAAAACTACATAGATACACATGCATGCACATGCATGGGTGCACATACACACTAATACTCAATGGCAAGATGCTGGGATGGAGTTATATCTTGAGGGAGAAGCCCTCATCAAAGAGAGCATTTTTTTAAACCTTTACCTTTTGTCTTAGTATCAATTATAAGACAGAAGAGAGGTAAGAGCTAGGTAATCAGGATTAAGTGACTTGTCCAAGGTCATATAGCTAGGAAGCATCTAAGGACAGATTTGAACCCAAGATCTCTCATCTCCAGGCATGTCTCTATACACTGAGCCACCAAGTGGCCCCAAAAAGATGGTTTTTTGGAGAGAGGATGGGTTGGTGGAATAAAGATATCTCTGACTCCCTGAGTTTAGAATCCAGAGAACCAAGGTTTGAATACTTATTCAGATCCTTATATTACCTGTATGACCTTGGACAAATCACTTATCTTTCTGCGTGGGTCTTAATTTCCTCAGTTATAAATAAGGAGAAGATTGATCCCTTCAGCTCTAAATCAATTCAATTTAAACAAGTGTTTCTGAGTCACCTCCTGTGCACTAAGCACTATTCTAGACTCAAGGAAACCAAAATTTAAAACAGCCTGCCTTCAAGCAGCTTACCTTCAATCAGGGGGATTAAGATATGTCCGTGGGGAAGTACAAGCCCAGGCATAATTGGGGCACAGGAAAGGCCCAAAAGGCTTTAGTAAAATTTGAAAAAAGAGAGAATACTTTTCAGGGATATAAGGACTTTCTGGATGGAGTGATTCTGGACCTAAGCTGGGAAGAGAAAGATTCTTGAAGGCAGAGAAGAAAAGGCAAACTCGAATTCATAGGCAGCCCTATGTGAAGGGATGAAGGCAGGAAATGAGATGTATTTGTTGATCAACTCATGGTCCAGTTTGGCTGGAACTCAAAATGCATGACCGAGAAATGTGTGGGATAAAGCCGGGAAATTAAGTGGGAGCCAGATGAAGCCAGCTTTAAGTCAGGAATATTCATCTTGCCTTTAAGGTGATAGGGAGTTATTGAACTTAAGAAGCCAACGTTTTTGAGACCCTGAAGGACCCAAAATGTCGGCTCTGATGAAGGAGAAGGGAGTGAGTACATGAGAGATATCATAAAAGTGCCAGCAAGTAAAGTCCCAGAAGATTATTTGACTGGAGTAGAAAATCTGAGAGCTTCAGAAGGGGAGCTCTGTTGTCATTTGAGTGGGCAGGGAGCGAGCCCCATAAGCCCATAAGCAGAAGGAAGGCCATTTCAACAAACGAAGGGATATTGGGAAATGCTTGTTATTACTGGCCCTTAGCCAAGTTTCCAAGGGTTCCAACCATAGCCACTGCCCCAGGAAAGCCACAGCACCATATCTGACAAAGTGAGGCGAACCCTGAGCCTGTCTTCACTCTGGAGGAATTCCATCATGCAGAAGGGAGAGAAGGAATGGGCAAAAGAAGAGAACACTGGAGTCCAGGTCTGTCATTTACTAGCTGTACATTTGGGGGCGAGTTACTTGATACCTCTTTAAGTCTCATATGTAAAATAAGGGACTTGTAGCTCAAACAACATCTTCCCTCCAGTTCTACTATCTATAATTATAAGTCCAAGTTTTTGGTTTTAGCTTTGGGCTCAAGAAATCCATTTTTCAAGCACAGAATTCCTGTATATGTGGGGGATAGAGATGAGGGTGGAACAAGACCCATTGGAGTAAGGTTCCAATGAGGGGAAAAAACCTAGATGGGTTACTGGATTATAAGACAAAGAGGAGGTTGGATCTGAGTTATCTTCAAGTGGTTAAAGGCCTATCATGATAGGAATTCTATTGCTTGAGAAGAAAGATGTAGGATCAATAGTAGAAGCTGTGAAGAAAAAAAAATGTAGCCTTGAAATATGGAGAACAATCTTCCTAAAGATTCTAGGTGTCCAGAAGTAGAATGGTTCATTGTGGGAAATAGAAAGGTTGCCTTTCACTGATGGTCTTCCAGGGAAGTCTGGGTGATTGTTATGAAGGGGATTCTTGTTCAGGGATGGGATCAGACTAAATAACCTCTTTTGTCCATCCCTTCCAACCCTGAGAAAAGTGTAGGAAAGAAATGGAGAGACAGACAGAGAAAAAGAGAGAGAAAGAGAGATGGGGAGAGGGAAAGAGAGAGGGGGTGGAGGGAGAAAGACAGAGAGAGAGAAGGATGGAGGGAAAGAGAGAGGATGGAGGGGGGATGGAGGGAGAGGAAAAGACAGAAAGAGAGAGAAAGATGGAGAGAGAGAGAGAGAAACAGATAGAAAGAGACAGAGAGAGATAGAGGCAGAGAGACAGATGGAGAGAGAGACAAAAAAGAAAGAGAGGATATGACCATGTTCTTTGGCACCAAAGAAATTTCCCTAATGACCAGTGGAATGAGAATAGCTTGTCATCTCTTTCTATCCACCCTTCCCAATTAGAAGCTCAAGGAAAGAACAAATAAAACAACCACGCAGACATTTCGTGGAATGTCCAAACTGAGAATGCAACCCAATAAGAACAGTGGGCTGGAACCACTGGATTGCAAAAATAACTCTTGGACCTGGACTCTCCCAAGGCTTGCCCCACTTTGCCTGACTGCTTTAGGGAAATGTCTCAATGACTATGACAGCAACTGACAAGGGGTTGGAGTGGTCTGGGTAGTAGGCCACAAAGTCAAATCTTAGCTAGTTCTGAATCTCCCTAAATGTTGGGTGTGTTCCCCTTGCCTTGGAGGGGCAGTGCATGGAGGGGTGAAGATTTCCAGCTGTGTCCCTCTTGGTTGGCTCTGGACAGGAAAACCAAGCACTCCACTGGTGTAAGCTTGAGTTCTGGGGCTGGCGTGAGGAGCTGACCTCATCTTTCTCCCTCGAGGAGAGTCGGGTATGGTTCTGGGCATTCCAGGGACAGCCTGCACTTTGGACTCATCTCAGAGGCAGAAGGAGGAGTCATGGGGGCCTACCACCCCCTGGAAACTTGGCTAGTAGGATGGCATTGCTTGTTCCCTTGAACAAGAGATCAAATTCACCTCTGATGGCAGAGAAATGAGGTTTAGGAGGACAAGTCAACTTTGGCCAATAGCCCTGAGGAAACATCTTTCCTTTAGTTTTCAGGACTGACTCTGCCTTTGAGTTTTCCAGGGCACATTTCAGATTCATAATATACTTTGACAAAACTTACTTTCTGTCTCAGTTACAACTTCAAAAACAGAAAGGCAAATTCTAGGCAAACAGGATTAAGTGACTTGTCCAGGGTCACACAGCTAGGAAGTATCTGAGGCCAAAATTGAACCCAGATCCTCCCAACTCCAGGCCTGGTACTGTGCCATCTAGATGCTCCCATAATATACTTTTGTACCTCAAGGTTTTTCCCTGGAGGGCAATCCATACTTGGTGGAATTCAGATTTATACCTACAGACAAAAAAAATGGCAGAGATAATTTTAGGGGTTACCTTGGTCATGTCAGGCATCCTCCTGAAACCTTACAGAAATTCATGACAAAAGTGTTTAAGTACTCCCTCCACCAAAATAGGTTGTAATTTCTCTATAATTTCATATGATCATGGACTTAGAGCTCTAAGTTTCTCCAGAGGTCATTGAGTCCATCCCATTCATTTTAATTTTTTTTTTAAACCCTTGTACTTCAGTGTATTGTCTCATAGGTGGAAGATTGGTAAGGGTGGGCAATGGGGGTCAAGTGACTTGCCCAGGGTCACACAGCTGGGAAGTGGCTGAGGCAGGGTTTGAACCTAGGACCTCCTGTCTCTAGGCCTGACTCTCACTCCACTGAGCTACCCAGCTGCCCCCCCATTCATTTTATAGAAGATCTGAGGACCAGAGAGAAACTTACCTAAAGTCACCTAGGGAACGATAAATATCAGAATCGGGATTTGAATTCAGGACCTCTGACTCCTAAGTCTGACTTCTTTACCAAACTTTTCTCCCCAATATTTAGTCTTAAAAAAGTTGCCTGAGACACAGCAAGATTACATGACTTGCCCCATGGTTAGACAGCTACAAAGTATAAAAGGTGGAGTTTGAATCTATGTAGCCCTGACTATCTAGTAAGCCTTTCTTCCTCTTTTAAAGTCTAAATGATTGGTTCCCAAGGGGATAATTGCCCAGCTTCCCCTTTCTTCTCTTTTCAATTCCCTGTTATTGTTAATTAGTAGTGTCCAGTCCATTTGGGATTTTCTTGGCAAAGATACTGAAGTGGTTTGCCATTTCCTTCTCCAGCTCATTTCATAGCTGAAGAAACGCAAACAAGATTAAGTGACTTGCCCAGGGTCATATAGCTAATAAATATGTGAGGTCACATTTGAACTCATTTCTTCCTGAATCTAGGCCCAGAATTCTACCTACTGAACCACTTAGCTGGCAGTTCCTTATGTTTCCTATTAATTCTTCTTCTAACAGACAGATGGGGGTGGGGGCAAGATTCACAGAATCCCAGATTAGGGTAAGAATTAGGGTCAGAATTTTGACTTGCACTCAGAGGATCTCCTGATTCTTGGTCTGTGGTGAATCCTTTCCTGGATGGCCATCTACCGCCTTCCCACCACCTAGAATACTACACCTTCCTTCTACCTTCTCACTGCCCAGAGTTAAAGTCTGAAGTTAAAATGGCCAAGATGAAGTCTGGAGATTACTTTTCGATCTAAAAGGGGGCCTATTCTGGGCAAGGCTTTCAGCTCCCTCTGAGCCCCCTGGGGCAGACATTAAAGAGAGAGAGATCTACCTAGCAATTTTCTCTAGGAAATGTATGGGGCCTCTATGTGACTGGTCTGCTCTGAGTATTGAGGGCAAAGGTCATCACATCAGAGAGGAGGCAGCAAAAGAGTGGAGCTAGATAGAGACAGACAAAGAGAGAAACAAAGAGGAAAAACAAAGAAACAAAGG
>NW_025368795.1:0-3859 GCF_016433145.1 Gracilinanus agilis | reverse complement strand
ATAGAAACAATCAACAATTTCATTGAAGAGAATGACAATGATGAGACTTACTACCAGACTCTGTGGGATGCAGCCAAGGCAGTACTCAGGGGGAAATTTATATCCTTGAGTACATATATTAACAAATTAGAGAGGGCAGAGATTACTGAATTGGGCATGTAACTTAAAAAACTGGAAAGGGAGCAAATTAAAAATCCCCAGATGAAAACTAAATTAGAAATACGAAAAATCAGGGGAGAAATTAGTAAAATAAAAAGTAAAAGAACTACTGAATTAATAAATAAGACTAGAAGCTGGTATTTTGAAAAAACAGATAAAATAGACAAACTACTGGTGAATCTAATAAAAAAAGGAAAGAAGAAAACCAAATTGACAGTATCAAAGATGAAAAGGGAGACCTCACCTCTAATGAAGGGGAAATTAAGGCAATCATTAAAAATTATTTTGCCCAATTTTATGGCAATAAATATAACAATCTAGGAGACATGGATGAATATTTACAAAAATATAAATTGTCAGATTAACAGCAGAAGAAATAGAATACCTAAATAATCCCATATCCTAAGAGAAAGAGAACAACCAATGAAGCTCTTCTTCCACTTGGAAGGCAACACAATGTTGGTTAAAATTGCAACTTCCATTGCGATGAACCATGTGATGAGGGCTGCCATCTTCTCCATGGATCCCTATGGATAGGTCCATTTAAAAAGCTGCATTTTTAGACTTTTTTGAACATCAGCAAAAATTTTTTTTGAATGTACACCCTCAATTTTTATATATTTATACTTTTAAGGTATATATGTTGATTATACACGCAAAATCTATGAGATTGCTTACCACCCGAGGGTAGAAGGGAGAGAATTTGAGCCTCAAAGCTCTTTTATAAATGTTGGAAACTGTTTTTACATGTATTTGGGGGGGATAAAATAATATTTAAAGAATAAAAGTAAAATCCATTACCTAAATGTTAAAAAATATAAATTATATATGTGTGCTGATATACAAATAACTATAAAACACAAAAATAGAGACTTTAGAAGGATGGGAGCTTCATAGTTTTGCTTTTGATTGACCCACTGGAGTTTATAGGGGAGAGAATAAGGTCTATGCTTTTAGAAAAAGTTAAACTTTGACACCTGTGTAGAGGAGGAGAATGGATTGGAGAAGGGAGATACTTGAGACCTGAAGCAGGAAGAACAATTGTAAGGTCACTGCAATAGTCCAGGCAAAAGACCATAATTGTCTGCACTAAGCCAAGAGGAGAGAAGGGACAGATGCCAGTGATGTTTAGAGGTAGAATACATAAGACTCAGCAATTGAATATATGGGTCAAGAGTAAGGAATTAAAGAAGAGGTCAAGGTTATGAATTTCAGTGACTAGAAGGATGGTGATGTGCTGGACAGAAAGAGAGAGGCTTGGAAGATGGGGGAAAAGAAAATGTGATGAGATTGGATTAAATGAGATGACAACTCCTGCTCCTCCCGTGGGACTCACCCCAAACAAAAAGGGGAACAAAGAGTCTTATTCATCAGGATTCAATCCCTAAGCTTTACATTCAAGGCTCCCAGGTGGCCTTGACCTATTTTCCCAGGCTTCTCTCACATTACTCACTTTCCCATTACCTCTGAGTCCCACCAAACTAGACTAATTTTCCTTCCACAAACATGCCCCTCACCTTTCTGGCTCTGAAATTTTGCTCATAACATTTCTTCTTGCGAAAATATCAGGTTTTCTTCTCCCAAACTCCCTTCCACCAAAATCTTACTGATCCTTCAAGACCCATCTCTAGAGAAGCTTACATGAAATACACATCCACCATAGAATCACCAAACCTTGACTTGTGAGGGCCTTTAGAGGCCACGTTGGCCAAAACACATCCTGCATGAGTCATCAATAAGCTTTCATCCTCTAATTTTCCATAGTCTTCTTCCATACCCTTATATTTTAATATGAATTCCTATTCTTTGTACATATGCCATATCCCTTCCTAAATCAGAAATTCCTCGAAGATAAAGTTCTCATCTTGGTGGCCAATTGCGGGAGCACTTTCTAGAATATCTCCTCGGCCTAAATTAAAGCCCCCATTTTCCATCATCCCTCGTCCATCCATTGAATGCTTCTCTATTGGGAAAATGGAGGGTAGACACCAAGGATCATTGGTGTACTTAAGCGTCCTTCTAAATGGAGGACAGAGCAGCACTTTGAAAGAAACCTCTCTGATCCTCATTCTTTTAAGTGTTACTTCTCTAGCTGTGGTTTTAAATAAGGAGCCCCCTTGCCCCCCACGTCTAGCATCTGACTATCCAGCGGGAGCTCTGGGAAGCCTGGGGAAACCAGGCCCTGTGGCCTTCTTTGGCTTGGGCCTCTCTAAGATTAGAGACCCCAAATCAAAACACGTCACCTCCTCCAGGAATGCCTCACTAACCACTACCCCTTGTCCATCAGGAAGAATCCTTTCCCCTTGAGTATCAAATCAGAGTGTTAAAAGATCCCAGTGAAAAGGGAACTGCAAGGCCATATACCTGTGTTTCAAAGAGGAAACCCTGAAGATCCAAAAGGGGAAGAGCCTTAGGATGGGGGCCTCAGGGCAGTAAGGGGAAGTGCTCCACAATTGGGTTGGAAACAACCCTTTAGAATGTCATGTTATAAAAGGTCAAGATGAGGCTCTGGGCCCTGCTAGGTCCCACACTGTTTCTCACCTGGCCCTTTGAGTGTCTCCTTCAGTGAGGGTGCTTAAAAAAGAATTGGGTTTATGGGCAGCCAGACCTGAAGACAGGAGGTTCTGGGTTCAAATATGGCTTCAGACACTTCCCAGGCAAGTCAGTTATAACCCCCTTTACTTAGCCCTTACCACTCTTCTGCCTTGGAACTGCTCCACAGTCTGTATTCTGAGACAGAAGGGAAGGGTTTCAAAAAAAGCAAAGGAAAGGAGAGCTGACTGGCACATGGGACATGGAATAGCTGCTAAAAGGTGTTTCTCCCTTTTTGCCTAGGCTGGGAAAAGTTCTGGAGACTAAGGATTCCCAAGAGTGGCCACAGCCAGCCATTGATGCTACAGTCAGAGCAGGAGCCAGCAGCCACAGGTTAGTCTTTGACAGGATGAGAGCCACCCAAGGGAGAAGTGGGAGCCACAGGAAGACCATAGTTGGACTTTGCCTTGGAGGAGCTGTGACTACCACAAAATGACTGTCCTTCTGAGTGTCCTCCTTAGCACTCATCCAAAAGGTTGGGGGAGGGAGCAAGAGGGGAGGCCTGCTTGGGAAATGGGCCCACATAGCCTCCACTCAGCTTTTTGTCACTTTAAAACCAAAGCATGACCCCAAGCCCCTGTGGTGTGGGTGGAGGTAGGGGTCAAGTATTGGCCCCAGGTCACACAGGTTTTCAAGTATTCCAATACAGTAAAACCTTGATACTGTAAAATTTAAATTAATATCCAATAACTCCAAGTATTATATTTTATAAGATTTAGCAATGATCACTCAAATCACTCAAATTTGCCAATATCTTCTTTTCTTCTTGGGATACAAATTGATTAAACTTTTTTGGTCCCTTAAAGAAAAGAATTTTTTTCTCCTCCCCCCATTCTCTTATGTGGATTTTCTTGAGTTCTGGGTTTGGGCAGCATACTCTCTGTTTAAGTCTGGTTTTTTCTTGATGAATGTTTGGAAGTCTTCAATTTTATTGAATAACCATACTTTCCCCTGCAATAATATAGTTAGTTTTGACGAATAGTTGATTCTTGGTTGTAGACCCAGTTCTCTTACTTTACAGAATATTGTGGTCAATGCCTTCTGGCCCTTCCATAGAGATTCACCCAGATCCTGTGTTATCCTAACTGTGGTTCCCTGATATCTGAAT